>NC_056737.1:245903336-246008336 GCF_019279795.1 Protopterus annectens
AAAAAATGAATGTATTTTTGGAAAACAAATGCAATGTTAGTAGAAGGAATAACTACACATTAAACAGCAAATATTCATGAATTCAAAGATATGCTCTTAAACTATATCAACTAACTTACTTTAATGCTAGCAATTTATACAAATTGTTTTTACAATGTCTGATGCTTTTTCTGAGTGTTAAAAAGATCATCAAAAGAGCTTGTCGGGGGGGGGGGGGGCAAGATGCCAGTCTGATAGCAGCAGAAATCCATAGCTCTGTTTAGATTTTAATATCCTGACAGGAAATATACTTTAATTTTTAGAAAAATCTAACTAATAGTATACTAAAAGTTAGATTATCATAGACTCTTTATTATTTTCTAAAAATGAATACATAGTCAAGAGAATTTATAGGTTCATAGGTAGGTACTAGGCTATCTGCCCGAAGGTATTTATAAGCCTCTCCAGAATGTGTTGGCTTTCGCCACTCCCTTAGATTAGTTCCCCGTGCCTCTGTCCAGCAGGGCCACTGAATTGATCCCCAAGATAAACTTTCTGTTTCCCATCCACTTGTCAAGATTTCTTTTGAAGAGTGTTAGTGAGGTGCTCTGCCTAATGTAGATTGGGATCTTGCTCCAAAGCATGGGAAGTCTCTGGGACAGGAATCTATCCCTCCAGCACGTCCTATTTATTGTTGTGGTGAGGTTGAGATCCCTATAGCGTGTGGCTCGTGTGGATAAGGTTTTCTTTAGGTGGAGCATGTCCATTAATTCTGGGTTGAACATGGCCTTGTATGTCAGGCAGAGATCACCTCTGAGTAGGTGGTATGCAACTGAGTACAGCTGTAATTTCTTCAGTCAAGCTGCATAGGGCATCTGTTTGAGGCCAGTGATCCTCTTGGTGAGGTACTTCTGAGGTTTTTCCAGCTGTTGCAGGTGTCTTGTAAGGTACATCCCAAATGGGGCATTGTACTCTATGATGGGTCTGATGAGTGATGAGTAGAGGAGCACAATGACCTCTTTTGATCTGGATGCGAACCCTTTTGTGATAAGGTGGGCCATGTAGAAGGATTTTATAACCACTTTGGCAATGTGATGATCAAAGGTGAGATTACTGTCTACTTGGGTCCCCAGATCCCTTATCACATCTTCCGTATTTAGGGGACTACCACCTATGTAGTAGTTTGTGGGTATTTTGTTTTTTCCAAAGGGGATGACTATGCACTTTTTGGCATTTAGCTTGAGGCCATGATTTTGACACCAGGTATCTGTCTCAGTGAGACCCTTTTGGAGGATGTCTGTGTCAGCCGGAGAGTCAATTATAGCCCCTAGTTTGCAGTCGTTTGCAAACTTGGTCAGCCATAGTCCTGCTGTGCTTGCCTGTACCTTTGACAAGTATATGCCAAACAAGAGTGGTCCTAGGACTGAGCCCTGGGGAACTCCACTTGTAACTGATTTTAGAGTCGGACCTAGCTCCTGCAACTCTCACCATGTGGGTTCTGTCCATGAGCCAGTTGGCAACCCATCTTGTGATGTAGGGATTTATGTTCTGGCTGGTGAGCTTGTCTATAATACCAGAATAGGGAATGGTATCGAAGGCCTTTGCGAGGTCTAGGGAGGCTGTGTGTACCACTTTTCCCTCATCTATAGCCTTTGTAACTGTCTCAAAGAAGTCCACCAGGTTTAGGAGGCATGATCTGCCCTTAACAAAGCCAAACTGGGTAGGGTCCAGTGTTTGGAGGTTCCCAATGTCTCTGTTAATGAGTTCCATGATGATGCGTTCCATAGCTTTGCAGACCAAGCTAGTCAGGCTTATAGGGCAATAGTTCCCAGGGTCTGTTGTGGCTCCACCTTTTTGAAGTGGAATAACCGCTGCTGTGCGCCACTCTATGGGTACATAGCCTGTGGAGAGGCTGAGTTTGAACAGTGTGTTTAGGTGAGGGGTTAGTTCATCTTTGAGCTCGTGTAGGACACAGCCTGGGACACCATCCGGTCCCATTGATGCTATGTTTTTGGCTTTGGAGAGGGCTGTTTTAACCTGAGTGTCTGTGATTTCAGGGACTCTACATTCTTCTGGTATGGTTATGGGCCCTCTTGGGGGTGAGAGGGGGGTGAAGTTTGCGCTGAACTTGTCTGCCAGGATATTGGCGATATCGGTCGGTTCTGTGTATTTTATGCCATTCTGCACTAACTCCGAGCAGATCTGAGCATTGCCACTTAGATTCTTGACATAGCTAAAGAATGCCTTGTGGTTATCTTTGGAGTCCTTGGCAATTTTTCTTTCAAAGCTTGCCTTGGATGATTTTATGAGGGATCGAAGTTTCTTGCTGATACTTTTCAGGGTTGTCTTCCCTTCTTGGGATTTTACTCTTTTCTGTACTAGTTTCCTCCTTTTATTGTGTAGCTTGTTTATGGCAGGAGTCCACCAGACTGATTTCCTTTTCTTGGAGGAGTGAGTCTTGGTTTTGCTTGGGATGGCATGATCCATGCATTCTTGTAGGTGCCCGTAGAATGCATTAGAGATGGATTTTGCAGCTTGGACAGTGTTATCCTTCAGCATGGGGGCTTTAAAACTTTCCACCTCGGTATTAAGTAACGTTGTTTGCTTTTGAAAAGTTTTTCACTGTGTTTTTTTTGTCCGGGGGTGGGGACGGAATATGGATATCCAAAGTGATTTGTTTATGGTCAGATCTAACCAGTGAGGGGTTGACCTCCAGTGTGGAACACCGGTCGCCCATGTTGGTGATGACCAGGTCCAATATGTTGTCACCTCTGGTGGGTGTGTTGACCAGTTGAACCAGGGCATTTGAGTTTATCAATTCTAGGAAATGTTGTGCAAAGGAGTTAGTACTTGAGTAGTTCTCCCAGTTAATGTTTGGGTAATTGAAATCACCCAATATTAGGGTGTTTGGTAGGACCTTTATGTTTCCAGAAATGTGGAATGGGGGTCCTGGGACATGGTGAATGATCTGTAGCAAGCTACAATTTGAATTGAAGTTTTGCCCATTGTTAGTTGCACGTGGATGATCTCTGAAGCATCCTGCTGTGCCACTAACCTGGAGGTGTGGGTATCCTTGATGAATATGGATATGCCCCCGCCTTTTGTATTTTGGTTTGGGTTCTGTGGCTGAAATGTATGGTATGAGTTGTAGCCTGGTAGTGATGGGGTGCTTTCTGGAGCCTTAAACCAGGTTTCTGTTACTGCACATATATTGCCTGGTTCCTACTGCACATATATCTATTTTCTCCATACCGAGGAGTGCCTTGAGTGTGTGCATTTTGAGGTTCAGACTTCTGGCATTGAGTAGCATTTCCCTCAGTTTTTTGTTACTTGTGCTATTTACGGCGGTGGGTTTGTCTTTTGAGCCTTGCCTAAAAAAGGCACTATGGGGGTGGCAAGAGTCTTGGCCAGTATTCGAAAGCCTAAGGATGACAGGTGCAAGCCGTCTCTAGCGAAGCAGCGTGGCTTGTCGAGCATGTCGTCCCAGGCGGACAGACACTGGATCCCCTTTGAATGACACCAGAAACTTAGTCAATTGTTGAAATTGAGATTTTTTTTCTTTATACCGTGGTATCATTCTTGGTGAGGGCAGGATGCTACTCAGGGTCAGGGTCATATGGGCCTGGGCTACATGATCAGAGAGCTCTTCCTTGTCTCTTTTCATGTAGTCCAGAGAGGTACGGCTCAGGTCATTCACACCAACATGGACAATGACAGAGTCATATTTGTACTTGTTCTTTAGTGACCTGAGTGCTTGTGTTATGTGGCGGATCCTGGCGCCCGACAGGCAGCTAACAGTAATCTTCTCCTTATTCAGCTTAGTGAGTGGGATGTCAGTGTGCCTGACTATAGAGTCACCTATTACTAGTATGTTGGGTATGTTATTTCACCTTAAGAACTGTGATTGCATGGAACATTGGTTTTGTGAAGTATGTGTTTCATGGTTTGTGTTGGGAGGTGGAGGTTGCTCGGATGTTTGCTTTGGAGGTCTCTGTTGGTTTTGAAGATTTTTATTTAGAGCCTCTGAGTATGTTTTCATGCATTTATGTGTGTTTTTTTCCAGTGCTGCTTTAATGGGTTTAAGTGAGACTGGTGGTGTGATGCAAGTATTTCCCTTCTCCTCTTGACTGTCTGATCCAGTCGGGTTGAGAGAGCTTAGCCTCCAGTTTGGCCATATAATTGCATCTCCCGCATGTATTAGTGTTTGGTGGTAGGAGGAGGGGGTTGTCTGTGTACATGAGGCAGTTGTAACATTGCCTCAAAATGCCCAGATTCACCAGTTGGACTGGAGAGTACACCTGACACTGCCCTTTGGATATGCCTGGATAAGTACAGTGAACTGTTTAATTTTCTGCTGGAGATCTCAAGATGAGCAACTTGAAGAACCCATGCCAGGAGAATGCTGTGAAGAAAGAACAACATCTTATAATAACAAATATCCAAGAACTGTCACTAAAAATGGACAAATTCGAAAACAAAATGGATATTATCAAACAAGAATGCAGTAAACAACTGGAACGTCTAAATGGAATAGTAAAAAAAAATCTGAACAGATTCTTGCCTTAGAGGAAAGAGTAACTGACCTAGACACTAGACTGACAGAAAATGCACATCACAATGAATTTCTTCTGAAACAAAACACCAGGCTGATTGAGAAACTGGAAGACCTTGAAAGTAGATCAAGGAGGAATAGTATAAGAATATATGGAATTCCTAAGAAAGAAGAGGGTGCTAATATGATTCAATTTCTCAATAAGTGGTTTTCATCAGCACTAAGCATGGCTGAATCTCTTTCTTTTGGAATTGAGAGGGCTCATCAGTCCATGGCAAATCCAGCTTCATCTCTGAGTTCGTCTAACCCCAGGTCTATAATAGTTAGATTTCTTTCCTCGCAAGACAAGGACTTAGTGCTGAAGTCAGCTTGGACTAATTCCCCTATCAAGATGGGTGAAAAAGTTATTCGTTTTGACAATGACTACACCTCTACAGTTATATCCAGAAGAAAGGAGTATTTTCCTCTAATTAGGTCCTTGAAAAAAGCCAGTATTAAAGCTCAAATTCTTTTTCCTTCAAGAATAAAAATCACCTTGCGAGAAGAAGTGAAGATCTTTGATTCCCCACAAGAAGCAGTAGAATTTATCCAAAAGAAGAAAATATTGTAAGGCATAGAAGAAATGGAATGGTCATCCCAGATTTTGAAGAGACAGGCAACAGGCTTGTTGGCTGTTGGTGAAGCACCCACCAAGAGGAGAAAACGCTGAGAGAAGAAAGGAGCCACTTTTGAGACTTTAAGTATTTTTCCTCTGTTTATTTGCTAAGTTTTTCTGCATAGCCGCCCATTTTGAGCATTTTCTGGCTTGTTAAATTTGATTTCTGCATTAGTAACTGTATTTAGAGCACAACCTAGAGCTGTTTACTGAATTTCCTGTTTGCACTTATTTTTAAAATCGTTTTTTTCTCAAAACTTGCATTTTATCTGTCTTTGGCCTAGCACTCTTGTGTGGGGTCATTTACTGCACTGTTATAACTTGTTGATACTTGTTAACCTCTGCTATCTCTGAGAAAACAAAAACAAAAAATCTTGCTTTTTCCCACTTTTCTGAGATTTAAAAAAGTTCAGTCACAGGCTTGCTGTTCTTGAACTGTTTGTAAGTTTCTGTGAGGCCATTTTTTGCTTGGGCTAAAGGAAAGTCTCTCTGTTGATCAGTGGCAGTGAAAAACATTGAGCAGCCTGCCTGCCCCTGTGGGAGTGGTTACTGACTTGAAACTGTAGTTTTATTGGCCATTTTGGGTCAATTCCAAAACTCCTTCATCTTCCTCTCTTAAAACCCTCTTTTGTGCGTTTTTGAGCATAGCGCAACAATGGGCAGCGCCACCTAATTGGGTTTAAACTATTCCTGGCTCCACAAAGTCTGCTCTTCACTTTTTCCCTTAGAACTGCTCTATCTCTCAATTTAAACACCATATTCTCATTCTAAGGCCCTTCACTGGTCCAATTAAGTAATCCTACAAGTTAGCACTATTAAACCATAAGCACTACTTACTCTTATACTCTCTACAATTACCCTGTCCTCTATTGGTCCGTCTTAAATTCAGTTTCCCTGTTACTCTAGCATGTCCACAGGTCAGTCAATGGTTTCCTCTCCAGTCCAGCTGGTGAATCTGGGAATTTTGAGGCAATGTTACAACTGTCTCATGTACACGGACAACCCTCTCCTCCTCCAAACAGGTTCAAATATATGTGAGAGATGCAACTATTTAGCCAAACTGGAAGCTGAGCTCTCTCATCTCAAAACTGGTGTAACCAGTCAGGAGGAGAAGGTAACCTCACACAACACAATTCCAGTATCACATAGTCCCACCACATCAGCGAACCAAACACATAAATACACAAAAACATACTCGTAGGCTCTAAATAAAAATCTACCTAAGCAACAGAGACCTCCAAAGCAGACATCCAAGCAAACTCTACCTCAAAACAAAACACACACAACACATAACCCACAAAGTCAGTGTGCCAAGCAGCCACAGCCCTTAAGGCTGAATAACACACCTGATACTCTTGTTATAGGTGACTCTATTGTCAGACACACTGACGTCCCGCTCACCAGGCTGAATAAAGAGAAGGTCACGGTGAGCTGCCTGTCGGGTGCTAGGATCCGACACATAATGCAAGCACTCAGGTCACTCCAAAGCAAATACAAATATGACTCAATCATTGTACATGCTGGTGTGAATGACCTGAGATGTACCTCCCTGGACTACATGAAAAGAGACAAAGAGGAGCTCTCTGATCATGTAGCTCAGGCTGGTATGACCCTGACCTTGAGCAGCATCTTACCCTCACCTAGAATGATGCCACAGTACAAAGACAAAATGATCGATTTTAACAATTGGCAAAAATTTTGGTGTCATTCAAAGGGGATCCAGTGTCTGTCAGCCTGGGATGACATGCTCGACAAGCCACGTTGCTTTGCTAGGGATGGCTTGCACCTGTCACCACTGGGCTTTCGGATATTGGCAAAGGCTCCTGCCACCCCCATAGTGCCTTTTTTAGGCAAGGCTCAAAAGTGAAACCCACCCCCATAGACAGCACAAGGAACAAGAAACTAAGGGTAATGCTGCTAAACGCCAGAAGTCTTAACCTCAAGATGCATGCACTCGAAGCTCTCCTCAGTATGGAGAACATCGATATCTGTGCAGTGACAGAAACCTGGTTCAAGGCTCCAGAGAGCACCCCAGCACTACCAGGCTATACCTCGTATCATGCTTTTCGGCCCCAAAACCCGGACTGAACCAAAAAGGAGGGGAGTTTCCATATTTATCAAGGATATCCACACCTCCAGGTTAGTGGCATTGCACGGGTATCGGAGACCATCCATGTGCAACTAACAGTGGGCAAGACTGCTTTTCAGTTTATAGCATCCTACAGACCACCCTCTCAAAGTCAGGAATCCCATTTGGCCTTCCTGAAAACATTGGAGAACATGAAGATCTCTCCGAACACCATTATATTGGGTGACTTCAACTACCCAAACATTGACTGGGAGCACTACTCAAGCCCCAGCACCTTAGCCCAAAGATTCCTGGAAAGTATAAACTCAAATGCTATGGAACAACTAGTCACCACTCCCACAAGAGGGGACAACATACTAGACCTGATCATTACCAACATGGGGACTCTATGCTCCACACTAGAAGTATATCCCTCATTGGTAAGATCAGACCATAAATTAATTTCACTGGATGTCCTCATCCCGACCCCACCCCCAGCCCAGAAACCCACAGTGAAAAACTTCTCAAAAGCGAACTTCTCACTTCTCAAAACCAAAGTGGAATCCTTCAAGGCCCCAGGGCCAGTGGAAACTACAGCCCAAACTGCAGAATCCTATATAAATGCATTCTACGGACATCTCCAGGAATGCATGGATCATGCTATCCCAAACAAAACCAAGACCCAATCATCCAAAGGCAGGCGTCCAGTCTGGTGGACCCCTGCCATAAATAAACTGTACAACAGAAGGAGGAAGCTACTACATGATAGAGCAAAATCCCTAATAGGGAAGGCATCTCTGATCAGTACTAGCAAAAAATTACGATCCCTCATAAAATCCTCCAAGGCCAGCTTCGAGAGAAAAACTGCACAGGATGCCAAAGACAATCATAAGGCTTTTTTCAGTTATGTTAGAAACCTGGGATGCAACTCCCAGACTTGTTCTGAGTTGATTTTAAATGACAAAAAATACACTGAACACACAGACATTGCCAATATCCTGGCAGACAGGTTCAGTGTAAACTTCTCCACCCCCCCCACCAAAAGAGCAAGTATCTATCCCAGCAGAGGGCTGCCTCCCAAACATCTCAAATGCTCAGGTGAAGGCTGCCCTCTCCAAAGCAAAAAACACTGCTTCCATGGGACAAAGATGGCGTCCCAGGTTGCGTCCTACATGAACTACAAGAGGAACTAATCCCTCAAATAAAACAGCTATACAATCTCAGCCTCACTACAGGATATGTGCCCACAGAATGGCGTACAGCAACAGTGGTCCCACTCCACAAAGGTGGAGCCTCTACGGACCCTGGAAACTATTGCCCCATAAGCCTGACTAGCTTAGTCTGCAAGGCTATGGAGAGGATCATCATGGAGCTCATAAACAAAGACATTGGGGACCTACAGACACTAGATCCTACCCAGTTCGGCTTTGTCAAGGGCAGATCCTGCCTTTTGAACCTGGTTGACTTCTTTGAAACAGTCACCAAAGCCATAGATGAAGGGAAGGTAGTCCACACAGCCTATCTGGACCTTGCAAAGGCATTTGACACAATACCCCACTCGGGCATCATAGATAAGCTATCCAGCTTAAATATAAACCCCTATGTCACAAGATGGGTCGCAAACTGGCTCAAAGACAGAACCCACAGAGTGAGAGTTGCTGGAGCCATGTCAGACTCGAAACCGGTCACAAGTGGCGTCCCACAGGGTTCTGTCCTGGGGCCACTCTTGTTCGGTATATACTTTTCTGAGGTACAGGCAAACGTGGGAGGACTATGGCTCACCAAGTTTGCAGATGACTGCAAACTGGGTGCCATAATCAACTCTCCAGCTGACACAAACATCCTTCAAAAAGGTCTCACAGAGACAGATAACTGGTGCCAGCACCATGGTTTAAAGCAAAATGCCAAAAAATGTATAGTCATATCCTTTGCAAAAACAATGTGCCCACAAATTACCACATAGGCGGAAACCCATTAAGTACAGAGAAAGTTATTAGGGACCCAAGTTGATAGCAATCTCTCCTTTGAAAACCACATTGCCAAAGTGGTTAGAAAGACCTTCTACATAGCCCACCTCATCACGAAGGGTTTCACATCTAGATCAAGAGAGGTAATCGTGCCCCTTTATTCATCCCTCATCAGGCCCATCATAGAATACAATGCCCCTTTTAGGATGTACCTTACCCGACACCTGCAGCAATTAGAAAGACCCCAAAAGTATCTCACCAAGAGGATCAATGGTCTCAAACAGATGCCATATGCTGCTCGGTTAAAAAAACTCCAGCTCTACTCAGTTGCATACCGCCTACTTTGAGGCGATCTATGCCTGACATACAAAGCTATGTCAAATCCAGAATTAATGGACATGCTCCACCTCAGTAAATCTAAATCCCTTAGAGCCACACGCTCAAGGGACTTGAACCTCAGCACAGAAATAAATAGAACTTGCTGGAGGGACAGGTTCATAACCCAGAGGCTCCCTTCGCTCTGGAATAGAATTCCAGTTCATGTGAGGCAGAGCACCTCACTGAATCTCTTCAAGAAGAATCTCGATAAGTGGATGGGGGATCGTAGGTTTGTCCCAGGGATTACTCCCGTGTCACTATTAGACAGAGGCACAGTAAACTAAACCTTAAAAAGGGCACAGTATACTCAAATCAAGGGGTGGTATAAGCCATACAGAATCGGGCTAGGCTTATAATTGCCCCAGAGCAGATAGCCTAGTATGAACCTATGAACCTATAAAAACTGGATGGTCTGTGAAGGAAGGAGCAAACAAAACTAAGAAACTAAAGGACAAATGAATAAATTCCTTGAAATTTTAAATGCTTTCTTTTATGAATCATAATATATTTGATTCTAGAAAATCTCTATGCTGCAAGGTAATGTGAATAATTTTTATTATTAACTTTCTCTTTTCCTTTCTATATCTACTTTTTCTAATTACATATAGTACTAAGTATTTAAATAACATTATCTCTCTTTCTCTCTCTGTCTTCTTTCTTCCTATTCTTTTTTTGTTACCAATGTTCCTTTTCTCTCTTTTCCCCATTATAAGCACTTTACATACTTTTTCATTTTAATAATTACAGATGATGTATGTCTTTTTCAGTAATAGCATAATTTGACTTAATACCAAAGTGCATTTTTTCTAGTGGGTCAGTGGGGGAGTAACAAGGTTTTTCTGATTAGTGTTTCTAACTAGATGTTTTAGACTCTTTGTTTAGATACATTTAAACATTACCAAACAAAAAAGGTGAAAATCTCACACATCTACCCAAAACTCATGCAGCAACCAAAGGAATAACTGTGAACAGTGCAAAACAGTTCAGTAGGAAGATATTCCAACAGCAGCTTTCTGTTACTTTCTACAAAATAAATTTATTTCATTAAGCACTTTTGTCTTGGATAATTCCAAGACTTCTTTCAGAATAAAAACCATGACACTCCATCCACCTTTTATACAAAACACAAAATAAATTACTAATTCAATTAATTAGTTCATCAGACAGTTAAAAAGACAGACATTGCTAAACCTCTACAAAATCAAAGCCCTTGATTTTATAACAGGTGATAGGGACAAAGTTTCATTCAGACCAGGTTCTAGGAAAGAATTCTACAAAAATTGCCATTTCAACTCACATAGTTCAATATTTAATTCCCACCAACCCCCTCTTTTCTTCTCTCTGGCCTGGTTAACTGGTGGGTAAATGATTGAAATGTTAAAATATGATTTCTGATTTGAGGCAGCCATTGTTACTTCTAAATAGCTGTTTTATATGAAAGGGTTAATTTTTTCATGATGTTGATATATTGTGAGGAAACTGGTAGTCTGTGTGAATGTTCTCATTGTGGAGATTCATGACATGCACTGACAAGGCAGCTTGAGTGGTTTTTTTTTTTTGCTTTCTGTAAATTCTAAAAGCTTTAAGATCTGAATTTCCCACAGAAAATGCTATTTTCTTCACTAAAGACAACTTCTGTTGTGCATGAGCCTATTTAGATACTTTTTAATAAGTTTATGAAGCTGCAGCTTGAGGAAACAACAGTGATGACATCATTTGATCTTTTGAACTTGTTAAATGGTTATACTTAGAATTTTTTTCTCATTAAATTGTGTTATCCTTCACTAGATACTTTGGTAAATAATTAGTTCTGATAAAAGTGTTTAACTCCTTTGAAAATGCCTATGTTCTCATATAGTTGTATACATTCTGCAAATTCAATGACACTATTAGTAACTAAATGACAGCAAGTGAATTAGGAGCTGCATTAGAAAACCAATTATGCATATTAACATCAGATTTATGTTATATAACTAAACCTTTAGTAACTAAACAGAGGGTTGTGAGGCTCCTTTCTCTCTCTCTCTCTCTCTCCCCCCTTCCTGATGAAAGACATAAACACAGATATTGTTAATACATACAAGTAAGATGTGTATAATTGTAAAATATAATAGTTATGTTGTAATAAGTGTTTATATATATATATATATATATATATATATATAGATAGATAGATATAGATATAGATAAGGACAGGTAGCTTACATCCTTCTAAGTTGGGAACTGCTGATTGAGGGCTCAGTGTCTGTTATTCTAAAAGTGTATTAATTCTGTTTTAAGCACTTGGGCTTCAGGCCAGTTATTTTACATTAAAAGGGTTCATGGTCTGCACTCTTGTGGGAGGAGAGGCTGGACTCTGCCCTTCTAGCTGGGAATTTCTGGTTAAAGGCTTATAGTGCCTGCATATTTAAACTGCTTCTTACTGAAATTGGTACACCTTGTTTGCTGTAGCATAGACTAGATCCAGGCCTGCTGAATCTAGCTTTGTTTGTATAACTTGAGCACTAATCCAGGCATTCTTTAAAGTATTCAATTGTATTTATTACTGCTTGGTAGTAACTTGATTAAAGTGTAGCTATCATTCTAAGTCTTTTGGATTAAGCACTTGGGCTTCAGACCAGTTGTTTTACATTAGGAAGGTTTGTGGCCTGCACTGTGGTGGCAGGACAGGTAGCTTACATCCTTCTAAGTTGGGAACTGCTGATTGAGGGCTCAGTGTCTGTTATTCTAAAAGTGTATTAATTCTGGTTTAAGCACTTGGGCTTCAGGCCAGTTATTTTACATCAAAAAGGGTTTGTGGTCTGCACTCTTGTGGGAGGAGATGCTGGACTCTGCCCTTCTGAGCTGGGAATTTCTGGTTAAAGGCTTGTAATGCCTGCATATTTGAACTGCTTCTTACTGAAATTGGTAAACCTTGTTTGCTGTAGCATAGACTAGATCCAGGCCTGCTGAATCTAGCTTTGTTTGTATAACTTGAGCACTAATCCAAGCATTCTTTAAAGTATTCAGTTGTATCTATTACTGCTTGGTAGTAACTTGATTAAAGTGTAGCTATCATTCTAAGTCTTTTGGATTAAGCACTTGGGCTTCAGACGAGTTGTTTTACATTAGGAAGGTTTGTGGCCTGTACTGTGGTGGCAGGACAGGTAGCTTACATCCTTCTAAGTTGTGAACTGCTGATTGAGGGCTCAGTGTCTGTTATTCTAAAAGTGTATTAGTTCTGGTTTAAGCACTTGGGCTTCAGGCCAGTTATTTTACATTAAGAAGGTTCATGGTCTGCACTCTTGTGGGAGGAGAGGCTGGACTCTGCCCTTCTGAGCTGGGAATTTCTGGTTAAAGGCTTATAGTGCCTGCATATTTGAACTGTTTCTTACTGAAAATGGTACACCTTGTTTGCTGTAGCATAGACTAGATCCAGGCCTGCTGAAACTAACTTTATTTGTATGCTTGTTATTTGTTTGCTTGTTATTTCCCTGAAACGCTAATTCCACCTAAAACACAGCTTTTCAGTGCTTCTGTGGATTCCTAGTGATATCTGCATTGCTTACTGTACTTATTTCCTTGTTTCACTTGAAAGAAAGTTACTGTTTGTCATTTTTGCATTTAAGTTACCTGTAACACATTTCATTTAAGTTACCTGGCACTTGCTCACTAAAGCAATTATATAAGTCAGCACTAAAATATTAAAACCACTACACCCTCACCAACTCCCCTTGAGTACCTCGTTCCCCATTGGCCCTTTTTATTCAATTATAAAGGAATTCCCAATACTATTCTAGCATAACCAAAGGTCAGTTGTCAATCTCCTCTCCAGTCCAGCTGGTGAATCTGGGAATCTTGAGGCAATGTTACAACTGCCTCATGTACACAGACAACCCTCTCCTCCTCCCAACAAATTCCAACACATGTGAGAGATGCAACCATATAGCCATACTGGAGGCTAAGCTCTCTCAACTCAGTACTGGAAAACCCAGTCAGGAGGAGAAGGAAACCACACTCACTACAATTCCAGTCTCACATAGACCTACCATGACAGCAAACCAAACACAAAAACACACAAAAACATACTCGGAGGCTCTAAATAAAAATCTGCCTAAGCAGCAGAGACCTCCAAAGCAGACACCCAAGCAACCGCTACCCCAAAACAAAACACATGTAACACATAGCTCACAAAGCCAGTGTGCCAAACAGTCACAGCCCTTAAGGCTAAACAACACACCTGATACACTTGTAATAGGTGACTCTATCATCAGGCACACTGACGTCCCGCTCACCAAGCTGAACAAGGAGAAGGTCACGGTGAGCTGCCTTTCGGGTGCTAGGATCCGCCACATAACACAAGCACTCAGGTCAGTCCAAGGCAAGTACAAATATGACTCAGTCATTGTCCATGCTGGTGTGAATGACCTGAGATGTACCTCCCTGGACTACATGAAAAGAGACATAGAGGAGCTCTCTGAGCATGTAGCCCAGGGCGGTATGACCCTGACCTTGAGTAGCATCTTACCCTCACCAAGAATGATGCCACAATATGAAGACAAGATGATCAATTTCAACAATTGGCTTAAGTATTGGTGTCATTCAAAGGTGATCCAATGCTTGTCAGCCTGGGATGACATGCTCGACAAACCACGATGTTTCGCTAGGGATGGCTTGCACCTGTCACCCCTGGGCTTTCGGATATTGGCAAAGGCTCTTGCTACCCCCATAGTGCCTTTTTTAGGCAAGGCTCAAAAGACAAACCCACCTCCATAGGTATCACAAGGGATAAGAAACTAAGAGTAATGCTACTCAATGCCAGAAGTTTAAACCTCAAGATGCACGCACTCGAAACTCTCCTTAGCATGGAGAACATCGATATCTGTGCAGTAACAGAAACCTGGTTCAAGGCTCCTGATAGCACCCCAGCACTACCAGGTTATACCTCATACCATGCTTTTCAGCCCCAAAACATGGACTGAACCACAAAAGGAGGGGGAGTATCAATATTCGTCAAAGATACCCACACCTCCAGGTTGGTGGCACAGCACGAAGCATCAGAGACCATCCATGTGCAACTAACAGTGGGTAAAACTGCCTTCCAGTTTATAGCCTGCTACAGACCACCCTCCCAAACCCAGGAACCCCACTCGGCCTTCCTGAGAACACTGGAAAATATGAAGGTCTCTCCAAACACCATTATATTGGGCGACTTCAACTACCCAAACATAGACTGGGAGCATTACTGTAGCTCCAACACCCTAGCCCAAAGGTTCTTAGAATTTATAAACTCAAATGCTATGGAACAACTTGTTACCACTCCCACAAGAGGGGAAAACTTACTGGACCTTATCATCACCAACATGGGGACTCTATGCTCCAGACCAGAAGTGTATCCTTCACTGGTAAGATCAGACCATAAACTAATCTCACTGGATATTCACATCCCGACTCCACCCCCTGCCCTGAAAACCACAGTGAAAAACTTTTCTAAAGCAAATTTCACACTCCTCAAAACCGAGGTGGAATCCTTCAAAGCCCCCGGGCCTATGGAAAATACGGCCCAGACCGCAGAATCCTTTATAAACGCATTCTATGAACACCTTCAGAAATGCATGGATCATGCAATCCCAAATAAAACCAAGACCCAATCCTTCAAAGGCAGACGTCCTGTCTGGTGGACCCCAGCCATAAACAAACTATACAATAGAAGGAGGAAGCTACTACATGATAGAGCAAAATCCCAAAAAGGGAAGGCATCTCTGATCAGTATTAGCAAAAAACTACGGGCACTCATAAAATCGTCTAAGGCCAGCTTCGAGAGAAAAATTGCACACTACACTAAGGATAATCACAGGGCTTTCTTTAGTTATGTTAGGAACCTGGGTGGGAATTCCCAGATATGCACAGAATTAGTCCAAAATGACAAAAAATACACTGAACCCACAGATATTGCAAAAATCCTAGCTGACAGGTTCAGTGCAAACTTCTCCCCCCCCTCCCCACCAAAAGGGCAAATATCTATCCCAGCAGAGTGCTTCCCCCCTGACATCTCAGATGCTCAGGTAAGAGCTGCCCTCTCCAAAGCAAAAAACACAGCATCAATGGGACCAGACAGTGTCCCAGGCTGCATCCTACATGAACTCCAAGAAGAGCTAAACCCAAACATAAAACTACTGTTCAATCTCAGCCTTACTACAGGATATGTACCCAAAGAGTGGAGTACAGCAACAGTGGTCCCTCTCCACAAAGGTGGTGCCTCAATGGATCCTGGAAACTATCGCCCCATAAGCCTGACTAGCTTGGTCTGCAAAGCTATGGAAAGGATCATCATGGACCTCATAAATAAAGATATTGGGGACCTACAGACACTGGATCCTACCCAGTTCGGCTTTGTTAAGGGCAGATCCTGCCTATTAAACCTGGTTGATTTCTTTGAAACAGTCACCAAGGCCATTGACGAGGGGAAGGTGGTCCACACAGCCTACCTGGACCTCGCAAAAGCCTTCGATACAATACCCCACTCAGGCATTATAGATAAGCTCACCAGCTTAAATATAAAGCCCTATGTCACTAGATGGGTTGCAAACTGGCTCAAGGACAGAACCCACATGGTTAGAATTGCTGGAGCCATGTCAGACTCCACACCAGTTACAAGTGGCGTCCCACAATGCTCAGTCCTGGGACCCCTCTTGTTCGGTATATATTTCACGGAGGTACAGGCCAACACGGAAGGACTGTGGCTGACCAAGTTCGCAGATGACTGCAAACTGGGTGCCATAATCGACTCTCCAGCTGACACAAGCATCCTCCAAAAGGGCCTCATAGAAACAGACAACTGGTGCCAGAGCCATGGCCTCAAGCTAAACGCCAAAAAGTGTATAGTCATCCCCTTTGGCAAAAACAAAGTGCCCACAAATTACCACATAGGTGGTAATCCATTAAGTACAGAAGAAGTAATTAGGGACCTGGGGACCCAAGTTGATAGCAATCTCTCATTTGACAACCACGTGGTCAAAATGGTTAGAAAAACATTTTATATAGCCCACCTAATCATGAAGGGATTCACATCTAGATCAGGGGAGGTCATCGTGCCTCTTTACTCATCCCTCATCAGGCCCATAATTGAGTACAATGCTCCTTTTGGGATGTACCTTACCAGACACCTGCAGCAACTGGAAAGACCCCAAAAGTACCTCACCAAGAGGAACAAAGGGCTCAAACAGATGCCATATGCTGCCCGGTTAAAGAAACTCCAGCTCTACTCAGTGGCATACCGCCTGCTCAGAGGCGATCTGTGCCTGACGTATAAAGCCATGTCCAACCCGGAATTAATGGACATGCTGCACCTCAGAAAATCTAAATCCCATCGAGCTACGCACTCGAGAGACTTGAACCTCAGCACTGAAATAAATAGGACATGCTGGAGGGACAGATTCATAACCCAGAGGCTCCCTTCACTCTGGAATAAAATCCTAGTCCAGGTTAGGCAGAGTCCCTCATTGACTCTCTTCAAGAGGAATCTTGATGAGTGGATGGGAGATTGTAGGTTTACCCTGGGTATCACTTCTGTGTCACTGTTAGACAGAGGCACAGTATACTAACCTCAAAAAAGGGCATAGCAAAATTAATTTAAAATGGGTGGCGAAAACCAAACACACTTTGGCTAGGCTTATAAATGCCCTAGGGCAGATAGCCTAGTATGAACCTATGAACCTATGAACCTATGAACCTATATATATATATATATATATATATATATATATATATATATATATATATATATATATATACATATTCAACAGATCCTTACATGAAAAATGTTAGATAGATGACTGACAAAATGATTGAATTATCTGATGTTTCTTGAAAAGTCTTGGAAATAATGACAATCTTCTTAACATTCAGCTTCTAATGTTTATACATACTTTGGTCTGATGTGTATTTCTGACATGTCTACGTATTAGAGTTGCTATTATCATGTGTGACATATTCATATAGCTTCAGATATATTGGACACTCTCATTCTAATGTATATTTCATGGATTCAGAGTTCTTTAGTTGCTTTTATAATGCTTTTCTTTTTTGTTTTTATACTATATTGTAAGCAGAGATGGATAATTTGTGTTGTTTGGTATTGTAGAGGTGGTGGATGGATGGTTTAGTTAAGTTTTTAACTAAACCAGAAACGTTATGTTTCATGTATGTTATTGTAAATAATTTGGGGTTTTTGAAAGTAGTGCTTAATACACATTATGCATCCATGATAAGTAAGTTTTCAGTAGATTTCAAGTCAACACGGAACAAAGGTCTTTCAGTTAATAATAACATACACATTATAGTCAATGGCTTATAAATGTTTATCATTAAATATCAATGGTTTGAACAACAACTTCAAAAGAGCTGCTTTACTTAAATATATCAAAATGAATAAAGCCCAGATCATCTTTTTACAGGAAACCCATCTATTAAAAAAGATCTACAAAAATACTCATTCAATGGCTATACCATTCTGTTTTAAGACTAAGAGAAGGGACACTCTTATTCTATGGAAAAATACTTATACTATGCCAAGAATTATATATACAATTTCAGATAAAGATGGGATGCTAAGCAGGGTTATTTTGGAAATCAATGGGACGTATTATACTTTGATTAATACATCCTGGATACCAGGACTGAGTACTAAATATGTTGACAAATATCTAGACCTGATTACTTTAAATGCAAAAGGGGAAATTATAGCAACAGGTGATTTTAACCACCTATTATCAGGCAATGATACTTCTAAAATGGTAAAATGAAACTAACATCTCAAGCCAAGAAGTTAAATGACTTTATAAACCAGATGAACCTTAAAGATATACATGGTCTAAGAGAACATTATTCCTTATTCTGTAGTCACTATTCATATCAGTTTGGTACACAAACATTGATAAGGTCTTTGTATCAAATAATATATACTCTAAAATAAGTGACATATCTATAATGACTTGTCCACTTTCGGACCGTAATGCTATAAACTTTACATTAACTACACATACAGACAATTTAAGATTTCTACAGAGAATTTCTGCTTACATAACTAAGTTAAATGACTTTAGGGAATGGATAATGAAAGAAATTGACATGTTTATGGAAACAAATGATAATGGTGAAGTGACTGATACTATACTATGGGACACCTTTAAAGTTTATATATATGGTAGAATAAAATCTTGGATGAGAGAGTGGGACAAAGAACCTTTAGACTTACAAAAAAACATAGACAAGATAAAAATGGATGCAAAACCAAATAAAGTAGCACATAATGAAATTACTAAGTTAAATCAAATACTTAGAAGTTCTGAATCATAAGGTAGCCATAAACCTGGAAAAATTGAAATTACAATCTTATGCTGTAAATCACAAATATCTACATAAAATAGCTGTAAGATAAAAAAAAATAAACAATCAAAATCTTAATAATGAGATTAAATATAAAAGTGAGGGTTCATTTAAGAGTACATCTAACTTAATGGTCATATTAGAAGTGTTCAAAAACTACTATAAAGATATAAATAATAACACACCACTTTTAGAGACAGATAATGTAATAAATACTTTTATTCATGAACATATAACTACTAAGGTGTCAATGCAACAAAATAACATATTAAATAAACAAATAACACTAACAGAAGTGAAAGAGCAAATAAAAAAAATAAAAGATAATAAAGCTCCAGGACTGGATGGAATATTTCCTGAACTATATAAGATTTCTCCTGAATATATAATAAAGAAAATGATGAGTGCCTTTACTATGGTTAAGCAAAAATGTATAACACCCCCATCGTGGAAATATTCAATTATCTCCCCCATATTAAAACAAGGTAAGGACCCCAAATCTTGTGATTCATATAGGTCAATTGTATTACTTAACACTGATTATAAAATATCCATGACAATATTAGCTAATAAAATAAAGAAAATACTACCTAATCTAATACACAATGATCAGACAGGGTTCATTCTTCATAGAAATGTGCAAGATAACATTATTAAATTACCATCATTAATAGACATAGCATGCAAATACAAAAAAAAATCTAACTATTATCAGCCTAGACATAGAAAAGGCTTTTGATTCTGTTAGTTGTGCTTATCTACAAAGAATTCTGATTGGTTTTGAATTCTCCTCAAATTTTTGTCAACTTATTAATGAACATTTATAGTGGGGCACAAGCTTATATGAAAATCGAATCATGTCTATCCTCACCACTAGAAATCCTCAAGAGAACTCGATAAGGTTGTCCTTTGTCACCATTATTGTTTGATCTTTCAATGGCACCTTTTGCTACATATATCAGAAACAAACAAAATATAAAAGGCTTTCAAATTAATAAGGACTATTGTCCTAAGATACAATTATTTGCTGATGATATGTTGTTAATGTTGGGTGATATTGATGGTTCTTTGCATGATGTTATAAATACCTTAAGCACATTTGAAAGAATTTCAGGGCTTAAATTTAATCATAATAAATCCAAAACATTACTAATTAACAAAAAGATCAACAAAAACCTAAGAGAGAATAGCCTGTTTAATTGGGAGAATGATGTGTTAGAATATTTGGGTGTCAGTATAAAGAGTACATGGAAAGAGTCTGTTAAACTAAACTACAATAATTTAATAACCACCATTAGTGAACTAATCAAAAGATGGAATAAAATGTTCTTCATAATGAAGGATAGGGTATCTTTAATTAAAAAGATAATTTTACCTAAAATTTTGTTTTATATACAGTCATTTATACTACCCCCTCCCAAAAACTTATTTAAAAAATTAGATTCCATGCTACTTAAATTTTTGTGGTTCCCCTTAAAACCTAGGATTGCATATACATGGCACATTAGAGCTTGGAACAGTAATGGGATAGCATTCCCTAGCTTAGATCTTTATTCCAAATCAGTTATAATTAATGTAATATTACATTGGATCACACCTACCTATATATCTGTCTGGAAAACAAGACATGAGATTCATATAACTGATGTCAGAACTATAGAAAATCAATTTAAGGAACAATATGGAATAAGTAGACTTCATTGGCGTTTATGCGAATTTTGTTTATTTAATAAGAAGTTTGATCATTTTTCTTATGGCATTAATCAAATATTTAATAAGTTTAAATATAATTGATTGTAATTACAACATTAAACAATTTCTATTTCTTATATTCCCTATAGCATACTCCCCGATTGCCTAGATTCTTTCAACATCAATGCGATGCAAAACTTAAAGGAAAATAGCGATATTCTGGCATCAGTTTATTGAAAATAAGAGTATTAAACCACTAAACTCTCTTTTATGTAGTTCTGATAATAGTCAAGAGAGTTGGTTGTTTATACACTCATTACGGCAGTTTATAGAAAACAAAATGAGAGTATCAATCAACCTAGAGACTGAATCTATACATAGTTTGATTCAGCTTTTTATTAGGTGTCTTGAAAAGACAGATAATCAAAAATGAAGTATCTCACCTATATATAAGATACTAAGAGAAGACACTCTAAAGTTTGACTCAGATTTTTGGAATTGCTATGTAAAGATTAATGGAGTACAAATATGTGATGAATCAAAAAAATTGTTATTGAATTTTATGTATGGTACCTCTTCTTCATTATATTGGAGATTGTATACATGGAAATATATGAACAGGAGTTTCTATACTCATAAAATAAATCTTATACTCAAAAACAGTGAAAGTAAATGTTGGAAATGTGATGAATTACTAAAGGCCAACTGGGTTCACATGTTCATTGAATGTAGAAATGTTCAATACTGGAAATACTTCAGATATTTTGTAAATGCTTTATGGTCTGATAACTGTCATATTTCTAACTTACTAATCCTATTCAATATTCCTATACCTAATGTAATACCTAAATCTCAGATTCAGTTACTCTGGTCAATCTTGCAATTGCAGAAAAGTTATTACTTTGAACTGGAAAAGTAAACAAGATTTGATGTTTAAAGATTTTATTAATTTAGTAAAAGTTGTTTGTAAAAAAGAACTGCAAACCATTTGTTATAGAACTCATAACATTACTCATAAGAAAATAGCATGGCAAAAATTGGAAAACCTTTTGAACAAATACTGATAACTTCTCATGGATAAAATGATTGTTTATCAAAATGAATGTAAATATTGTAAATAGTTTTGTTATTGTGTTATTGTATTTGTTATATATACATTTGCATATGTTTATAATAAAAGCAAAATAAAATGTTTTTGAAAAAAAAAGAGCTTGTCTTTGGGAATTTAATCAATCTGCTGCTAGGAAGTCTGATTACAATCCTAAATATTGATAAAAGTATGCATCTGTAATCAAAATACATGGGGAAGTAATTTTAAAGTCCTGGAATCTAGCTAGACACATTAGTAAAATTAGATTATCTTTAGTCTGTATGGATGGCAATAATACATATATAATTTTTAAATTATAAATCAATCTTTAATATATATAAGGAATAAAACAAGGCAAAAATGTATGTAGCACTAGATAGGAAAGGGTAACTGAGCAAAAGGAAATAACTACATTAGGTCAGAAGGAAGTAGGAGAGAGGCATTGCCTTGAATTCTCTGTATAGTAATGCATGGCTTGAGAAGAAAACTCCATGGCAGTTGAAAACCTCTTTCTTCTTCTTCTTCTTTTGGTGTTGCCCGGTTAGGGGTCACCACAGTGGATCATCTGTCTGCTCATGATTGGCAGTGGAGTTTTATGGTGTTGAGTTGCCAGCCCGGCCCCAACCTTCCACAGAAGGCACACTCACGCACACACTCAGACTTAGGGCCAATTTAGAGTGTCCAATCCACCTACTGCATGTCTTTGGGATGTGGGAGGAAACTGGAGCACCCGGAGGAAACCCACGAGACCACAGGGAGGACATGCAGACTCCGCACAGTAGGCAACCCAGCCAATAATTGAACCGGAGAACCTTTTGCTGTGAGGCGACAACGCTAACCACTGCACCACAGTGGCTGCCCCAGTTGAAAACCTCTTTAAAAGTCTCATTTGAAATGGTGTTAAAATACATGTATCTTTGAAACTGGTCCAGTGGGATTAAAGGCATTATAATGCTACACAGATTGATTTATGGTATAATGAAGTATTATGTCTGAAGACTAAGGAGCTACCTGATAACTTTGGCGACATAGGCAGATATTCTTGTTTGGGCAAAACATTACAAGGGTGAAAATGATTGACTTCAAGCAGATAGTTTAACAATTAAAATTAGTTTTCTGATTTAGAATGTTGCCAGAATGAAAAGTAAAATGTTTGCTACAAAGTTCATGTTATTTATAAAACAATTTAACATAATCTGTCATCAGGAGACATGAACAAATGTGTGAGATATATGGAATAGATACCAGGAAAATTAACAGGAATGGTGGAAGATATGGAGGTTTAATAACTTTAAGGTATTGAAAGATTCAAGTACATATTTAATTGAAAAGATTGAATATTATATGGTTATAAAACTGAATGCAAAGCCAAGATATGTATAACTATAAACATACATTTCCTCCCCAAAATAAGAGAAGAGATTATTTAAGGGAAATGGGGAATCATTCAAACAGAGTTATTGTAGACTGCAGGCTAAAACACATTTCTAAAAACATATGAACTAAAGAACTGGTTGTTGTTCCAGATGCACTAAATATTTTAAGAAGGAAATGGTTTTCTGACTACATTAAAGTATGTAACTATGGCATTGCAGTACTACAATTTATTAAATAACAAGGGACTATTAAACAGTCAAATAAAGGGACTTTGTTAGGGACTTACTTATTTGAAACTTACAGATGGATCAGTTATTATTATTAGTGATGTTTAATGCAAGGAATATGATCTAAAGTAGAACCTAAAATAGAAAGTGATTATTTCCAGTTTATTTTAGACATAGGATAGAAGCATGACCTTAACATTAGACCAAATTTGAGGAAATAGAATTAAGGAAAAAAGCTTATATTTTAATTAATGAACTAACCAATGAAAAGGTAATTGAAGTAAAGAAAATGTTAGGTACATATCAGCAAAATGGGATGAAAAGGCACATTAATAAGTATTTTTTCAGAACTACATGAAATACTGAAAGTAAGAGAAAAATAATTGAATAAATCATTAGTTTGGTATCAGCTATCTGAGATTAAAAAAAAAATAGGCAGCTTTTAAGAAATTGAATACAGTTTAAAAATATGGCACATTTTAGAAAATGAAAAAAGGAAGAAAGAATATTGAACGCTGCTGAAAACAAAAGCAAAATGTTACATAAAACAAAAATGGAATAAAATGTTAAAAATCTCTGGAAAATAACAATGTTTAATGTTTTGGAAGTTGATTTCTGAATCTACAAATAAGAAGTATGGTGGTTGCTATATAATTCAATGTGAGGCATCATAGTTATTGCAAACAATTTAAAAAGAGATGAAAATCATAGTATCAGTAAGTTGACAAGTTACAAAAATTAAAAAAATAAAAAGTAAAAAAATATTTTATCAGAAGGGTTTACTCCAACAAGAATATGAATGCATATTCAGAAGTAAAAAAAGAAAATAAAAGTCTGTGGTCTAGACAGACTTGCAAATGAAATCTTTAACTTAGTTCCAGTCACCGGAAGATTTTCTTATCAAATGCTTCTCTGGAGTTCTCAAATTCTTGGATGGCTGTAGTAATCCCAGTTAATACAGGGAGAAAAAAGAAATCAGGAACTTTCTACTACAGAGCAACTGTTTTTAAACAAATGTATTCATCACATTGCTAATGTGTAACATGAACGTATATATGTTAATAATTACGAAACAAGGATCACAATAACTGTTTTGTTCTTCAGTAAAGCATTTGCATTCACTATTATTAAACAAGATATAGGAAGAAAATAATAGGACAATTTTATCAAGACTACAATTTTCTTATTAAAAAAAAGACTGACAAAGCAAGAGTGCTAACTTTTCAAAATTTAATAGAAAAATGATAAAATACTACCTTTATAGATATAGAAATAGCTTTTGTTTATTTGAATGGACAAAAGTTTTTGGATAGTGATTGGGATTTATACAGAACTCAAGGAAAAACAGTCCTCTGGGAATGAATGATGCTGATTAACCAAAATGTCATATAGAATAAAATAAAACAGCACCAAAACATGGCAAAGACCATAAAATAATACAGTTTTAATAAAAAGGTAAGTGCTTTCACACAATCAATGTGCTTCATCAGACCATGTGCTACACAAATCCAATGAAATAAATAGCAAAAACAATGTCAATTAACATTTCAAATTATCTAATTAAAATACCCATTCAATAAAACAATTACAACTCATTTAAAGAGACCTCTAGCTTTTAAAGCAGGTTTAATGGAAGGACTCCCATTAATACCTGGAAATCTATTTGCCTGCATAATTATGATCCATGACAACTCACGGCTCTCTGTGTAGTTTCTAAAATCACCATCACGTTTATCATAATTTATTGTCTCAATAACCCTAAAGCCAAATATGTATTCACTCCCATATTCTATATAATGTTTGGCCAAGGCATTCCGTTCATCCAATTTTTATATACAATACAAATGTTGCCTCATTCTCTCCATGAGGGATCTGTTGGTTTTACCTATGTAAAGACAACTGCATGGCCTGCACTTGGCCAAATAAATCAAATTCCTGCTGGGGCAATCAGCAGTCACATTGAACACATATTTCTTCTTTGTAACTGGGTGAATAAAATCTACAAATGGATCAATATGCATACAAAAATTACATCAAGAACAACTACGCATCTCAAGCGTCTCTGTTGTGACGTCTCTCATTGGTGTATATTTCTTGTAACACAATTGACTTTTTAAAGATTTCTTATTCTTAAAAGTAAATCTAGGATGTTCACCCACAATAGTTCGAATTTGCTGATCTAGATGTCAAATAGACCAATTATTTTTAACAATCTGTATAACACTATTGACATCACTAGTATAATAAATGGACATGGGTACTGTCCTTCCAACTGAAATCAGATCTTTATTAGTGTCACTCACTAGTGAGGGTCCATGGGAATAATAAGGTCAACCTCTATCCTTTCTGTGTCTCACAGTATAATGTAATGCATCCTCCACCTCCATCTACCTATAACCTCTATCATTTAACTCGAGTCTGAGACTATCTATGTCTCGCTCAAACATGGCATCTTCATTGTTCAACCTTGAAAGTCGCATGCCTTGGCCTTTAACTATGTTCTTAAATATATGGCCTGGATGCATGCTATTTCATTGTAGGAGTGTGTTTTTCCTACATTCTTTCCTGTATAAAGTGGTAGTCAACTTGGAAGAAGCATTCACTAAGATCTTAACATCCAAAAAATCAATTTCTTTTACAGATGACTTCTATGTGAAACACAAAAAGGCACAGTATTCTCTAGAAAATCTATAAATTTAGTTAACTGCTGACCTGTACCATCCAAAACCAGCAAGAGGTAATCTACAAACCTCCTATAAAATTTTATAGAAGGAGCAAAAACAGACGAAAATAAATCTATCTTCCCACTGAACCATAACTGTATTGGCATAGTTATTGGCACAACTGGTGCCCATAGCTGCACCAATCTTTTGTAAAAACAACTGTTCATCATACATAAAGACACTATTTTCTAAAACTGTCTCTAAAAACAGACACACCAAATCAATAGTGACCAATTCATACCCACTTTTAGCTATTAGAAACTCTTTCACTATATTAATCCCTACATTATGAGGAATATATGTAAATAGCGATACGGCATCTAAGCTCATCAATAGATATTGTCCTTCAAAGCACATATCCTTAGTGTGTTCAAATAAATTCTCTAAGAACTGTTGTGTATCATTTAATACCTGTTTCTGTTCATTTAACCCAGGTCTTAGCTTCTTTTCTATAAAAACGAAGAATGGTTCCATAATCCAGCCTTTGCCAGATACAATAGGTCTAAACAGAGGATTTAATAAACACTTATGAATCTTAGGTAGTCCTTGAAACAAAGGAATAAGGGGAAATTCAACTGTGAGATAGGTATATAAATCATTAGAAATCGACCCAATGTGAAAACAATCACTTAAGCTTGCATTCACTCTATCTTGCAATAAAGTTATATAATCAAAATTCACTTCATTATATACATTTCCATCTTTCAATAAATCTAACATACTATTATGATAATATTTAGAATCCATAATGACAATTGCGCCTCCCTTATCGCAGATTTGATAACCACATCCTTATCACATTGCAATTCAAACAATGCCTGCCTCCCATCTACATTTAAGTTTGTAAAACTTCTCTTCATATTACCCATACCATAGGCAGTCAACAAATCCATCTGACATTTCTTGAAAAAGTTTCTAATACCGGATGTAAAACCAGTTGAAATGCACTAGTTTTTTTTTAAAACCCACAGGTTCTGCTGTATCATTATTATTAGTAGCAGAAAAAATAGTTTTGATCATCACGATCCTGACAAACATTTTGATATCTACAGCAGTCTCACTGGGGTTAGAACTCTGAGCTGGAATAATATTTTACTAGAAATGTTGTAAATTACCAATTTATTGCATCCGTCCACATTATTTTTATAGTTTGTGTTTTGTTGTCCTCCATTAAACACTGCCACTTCTTCCCTCCACTCAGAGAGCGTGGATAGTGTACTTTTATTTAATGCTTTGGGCTGCACATCCAAAGACTTGTTTTGAGTTGCTGGGTTTAAAGGGGACTGAGCAGAAATGCTGGATACATTATTTGAATCTAATTCTCCTTCTGAATATTATTAGTTGTAATAGTTTCAGAACTTATTTTATCACACCATCAAGTTTAACCAAAAAGTCATCTTTATATTGATCTAACAACTCTGTATATTTCTTGTTGACCACATCAACTAGCTCTCTTTCCAGAGGTTTAAAATAGTCTATTAGCAAACATATATAGTGAAGCTTAGCTCAAGGTTTAATTGTTGCCACTTACTTAATAAACCTATGTGGGTTTCACCATAGGTTGACATAACCAAAACTCGTAGTCCTTGGTGTATCACATTGTGGAACAGACATGCCTCTAGACGTAGACATTGCCACTGGAAACATTTCAGCTTGAATAACTCATTTTCAATCTCTTTAGTGGCATTAATCAAGTGAATATGATCTACATCAGATAGCTGGTCATCCTTGTTAGCCTGTGGCCTCACAAGTAGTGGATTGGCTTCTGTCTTCAAAAACTTCAGGAACCAGTCTTCACCTCTCTTCCTGGTAGGGACATACCCAAGTTCAATATTAGTCTCACTCCCTTCTGCCATGCTTCCGTGAGGAACCAAAAAAGTATCAAAATGCAAGGAACAAACAGTCCTCTGGGAATGAATGGTGCTGATCAACCAAAACATAATATAGAATAAAATAAAACAGCACCAAAACATGGCAACGACCATAAAATAACACAGTTTTAATAAAAAAGGTTAGCGCTTTCACACAATCAATGTGCTTTGTCAGATCATGTGCTACACAAATCCAGTGAAATAAATAGCAAAAACAATGTCAATTAACATTTCAAATCATCCAATTAAAATACCCATTCAATGAAACAATTACAACTCATTTAAAGAGACCTCTAGCTTTTAAAGCAGGTTTAATGGAAGTCCTCCCATTAATACCTGGAAATTTATCTGCCTGCATAATTATGATCCATGACAACTCACGGCTCTCCATGTAGTATCTAAAATCACCACCACGTTTATCATAATTTATTGTCTTAATAACCCTAAAGTCAAATATGTGTTCACTCCCATATTCTATATAATGTTTGGCCAAGGCATTCCGTTCATCCAATTTATGTATACAATACAAATGTTCCCTCATTCTCTCCATGAGGAATCTGTTGGTTTTACCTACGTAAAAACAACTGCATGCCCTGCACTTGGCCAAATAAATCAAATTCCTGTTGCGGCAATCAGCAGTCACATTGAACACATATTTCTTCTTTGTAACTGGGTGAATAAAATCTACAAATGGATAAATATGCATACAAAAATTACATATAGAACTACACATCCCAAGCATCTCTGTTCTGACATCTCTCATTGGTGTATATTTCTTGTAACACAATTGACTTTTTAAAGATTTCTTATTCTTAAAAGTAAATCTAGGATGTTCGCCAACAATAGTTCGAATTTGCTGATCTAGATGTAAAATAGACCAATTATTTTTAACAATCTGTATAACACTATTGACATCACTAGTATAATAAATGGACATAGGTACTGTTCTTCCAGCTGAAATCAGATCATTATTAGTCTTACTCACTAGTGACGGTCCATGGGAATAATAAGGTCAACCTCTATCCTTTCTATGTCTCACAGTATAATGTAATGCATCCTCCACCTCCTTCTTCCTATAACCTCTATCATTTAACTCGAGTCTGAGACTATCCATGTCTCGCTCAAACAAGGCATCTTCATTGTTCAACCTCGAAGTCACATGCCTTGGCCTTTAACTATATTCTTAAATATATGGCCTGGATGCATGCTATTTCATTGTAGGAGTGTGTTTTTCTACATTCTTTCCTGTATAAAGTGGTAGTCAACTTGGAAGAAGCATTCACTAAGATCTTAACTTCCAAAAAATCAATTTCTTTCACTGATGACTTATATGTGAAAGACAAAAAGGCACAGTATTCTCTAGAAAATCTATAAATTCAGTTAACTGATGACCAGTACCATCCCAAACCAAAAGAGGTCATCTACAAACCTCCTATAAAATTTTATAGAAGGAACAAAAACAGACTTGAAAACAAATCTATCTTCCCATTGAGTCATAACTGTATTGGCATAGCTATTGGCACAACTGGTGTCCATAGCTACGCCAAACTTTTGTAAAAACAGCTGTTCATCATACATAAAGACATTATTTTCTAAAACTGTCTCTAAAAACAGACACACCAAATCAATAGTGACCAAATCATACCAGCTACTAGAAACTCTTTTACCATATTAATCCCTACATAATGAGGAATACATGTAAATAGCGACACTACATCCAAGCTCATCAATAGATATTGTCCTTCAAAGCACATATCCTTAGTGTGTTCAAATAAATTCTCGAAGAACTGTTTTGTATCTTTTAATACCTGTTTCTGTTCATTTAACAAAGGTCTTAGCTTCTTTTCTATAAAAATGGAGAATGGTTCTGGCAAAGGCTGGATTACAGAACCCTTTTCCAATATCTATTGGAGAGTTTTTAGGTTGTTTTATGGAATGATGATATTTTAAGTATGGGTGTAATTTCTGGTTGATAGAGAATTTTGTGTGCAACTATTAATTGATTGTGCTGAATTTGGCAGGGTAGTTCTAGCCAGCCTATAGTTAGAAGGTTCAGACAATGGTGGTGTCTATATGGTGAACCTGTGGCAAATCTGGCAATGCTATTGTAGCGGGTAGTGAGTTTATTTAGGTCAGATTTACTTAGATTTGTAAGAATAGAAGTAGAATAGAAAGTAAATGTGTTCGAGCAATTACAGTCCTAGCAGATGGGGTAAGGAATTGTTTAATCTTATATAAAGAGCCAAGTTTCTTATTTACTGTCTTAATCTTAGGTTCTATCCTAGGCCCCCTTCTATTTTCTATCTTTATTAACGACCTCCAATTAGCTATCCCAAATACTACCTGCATCTATAATCTGCTCGGCTAAATCTCAAACTGAACTCCAAGTACTCACACAACAAGCCTTTACCACTGTTGAGCAATGGTTCTCTGACCGCTGCCTACTCCTTAACCCCAAGAAAACCAAATTGCTCTTGTTCTCACCTTCCCGTAAATCAACCCCACTAGACTTCACTCTTACTTCCTGTGATAATACTCTTATTTCTCCAGATTCCACTACAAAACTTCTAGGAATTACTATTGACAACAATCTTAGCTTTGACTCTCACATCAATACGACAATAAAACTAGTGAATAAAAAAATAGGATCCCTTTATAGAATCAAACCCTTCCTTACACCTGAAACAAGAGCTACACTAGCCAGATCTCACCTTATCTATTCTCTTCTATATGCTTGCCCCATATACACAAATCTTTCAAAAAACAACCTTAAGAAACTCTCAACATCCTACCACAACATTGCTAGATTTGCTACAGGTTCCCCATTTAGAACTCACCACTGCCTAAACCTAAAACAACTAGGCTGGCTAGAACTTCCTAACCAACTTCTACTTCAGCAATTCTTAATAACTCATAAGATCCTAAATCATCCAACTAAAACACCCATACTCTCCAACCTCATCTCACCATGTGATAATTTGTTCCAATAAATTACTTATAAAAATTACCAAACCCAATAACTCTTCATTCCAACTCTGTTGGAAAGAAGTGGAACAATCTTCCCTCTGATATCCTAGCACTGTCTTCTCTCCCACTTTTTAAAAGACAACTGAAACTTCACCTAAATAAATACTGGCTTAGCTCCTGCAATAAACCTGACTAACTCTGTGTCCTCCTCTCTATCTGCTCATGCTCCTTATACCTATGATATGATTGCCCTATTATAGGATCCTCTGAGAAATAGCTTATCTGTTACATACTGGAAAAAAAAATGTTATTCTGAACATCTCTCTACATTACTTTTAGTTAATGCTCTGATTATACTGTACTCCTTTTGCTCTGATTATAATGTTTATTTCCTGTACTCTAATATTGTATTGTATACCTCTGTTTACTGGAGCTTTTCTCCCCGGGCCTCTACTGAAAATGGACATATATCCAGCTAGACTAGCCTGGTCAACAAATGTAAAATAAAATAAAATAAAATAAAAATAATAGTTTGGTCGATGTGAGCATCGTACTTGAGACTGTTGTCAATTAATACGCCTAGTCGCTTAGTTGTAGGTTCTGGGGAAATTATGGTTCCATTGTTGGATATTATGGTAAGTAATGGCATAGGGTGTGAAGAGTAACAGCTTTGTTTTATTTGGATTTAATAGAAGATGCCGGTGAGTGAGCCAGTTTTCCAGTTTATTAAAGGTGCTTTGTGATAAGTTCTGTAAATCTGTTGGAGAGGTAGCAGAACAGATAAGGGTAAAGTCATCCACATACTGAACACAAGTTGTGTTTGGGATGACTGCATTCAAATCATTAATGAAAATGGAGAAAAGGAGTGGACCTAATATGAACCCCTGAGGGACTCCAAGGGTAACTGGTAATAGGGCGGCTAGATTCCCCTTCCATAATACAGCTTGTTGTCTGCCGCTTAGATAGGACTGAAACCAGAGAATTGCTTGGTTATCTAATGCAACTGTTTTTAGTGTACATAGTAATAACTGGTGGTTTACTGTGTCAAACGCCTTTGATAGGTCTAATAAAAGAGCAGAGGAGAGTTTGTTGTTATTACAGTTTTGATTTATTGTATGAGAGAAGGAATGGAGGGCTGAGGTTGTACTATGGTATGGTCTGAAACCATGCTGGGTGGAGCAAAAAGATTGTTCAGATTGACATAGGGTAGGAGTTGTTTATGGATACATTTTTCCATAATTTTTGCCAAGGGTGACAGTATGGCTATAGGTCTATAGTTTGAAAATTCAGTGGAAGTGCCACCTTTATGAAGAGGAATAATGTGGGAGATCTTCCATATGGATGGGATATAGGCTTTGACAATAGTTCTATTGATCAGTATTGAAATGGGGTATGCTAATTCATCAGCGGCTTTTTGAAGATACTCTGCTGGGAGGAGGTCTACCAATAGGGTGGTGGGCTTTAGTTTCTTAATTAGTGACTTGATAAGTGATGTTGGTACTGGTTTAAAGCTGAAGGACAGATGTGATTTGGGTATGGGGTCGATAGTACTTGGGCTATTGGGGGCTAGGTTGTTGGCACATCTAGTGTGGATTTATACAATACAGTTACTCCCCCTCCCTTCCTAGAGATGCGGTCTAGTCTTAATATATTATAACCTGGGGTATGACCTCATTCTCAATAGTAGTAGGTTCACTGGTACTGTTTTGATTGTACCATCCAGACTGATTTTCTCGTCTTACCTTGTAATGACTTTTCTGAATGTGACCCTTATATTTCCTCAACACTGACCTTGAGCAAAATCTTGATAATGTAATGTGCATAGCTTACAGCAGTATCTGTAGTATTCTGGGGTTGGGGTGGGCTTTGTTACAGCCTGCATTCAAGTATTGTGACTTACTTTATAAATCTCTTTATGTAAAGCTAAATGATTGCTTGTATTTGTCAATGCTGCTAGTCTGTAGACCTTATGTTTAAATTGAACTGGTTAGTTGTTTTAATTAATTTCTTCTAATGTCTGTGTTTTAATTATATATGAACTGTAAATATATCGCACTCCTTTGCCTCCTTTGCAAAAAATATTATTTTAAAGATAATGAAATAAAAATAAAATAGCATAAAATAAGAAGATAAGATTGTCTTGGTATCGATATATAAGGGAATAGATAAAGTAAGTTGACTTTTGTTGTTAAGAAAGTTCTGCATAATACATGCATTCCCATTTGACCATTTCCTTCCTGTTAAATTCTTGGTGTGGCTTAGATTCATATATTGTTATGGTTTAATTCATATATAGTCTTTAGATGCCTCTGAGTCTTATTTTATGCAATTCTGTGCAGGAGTCAGCCTTCTATCCACAGTGGCATTTGTGCTGGAATGTTAACATTTTTAATGACTGTGGGCATTTTTGGCTATCCTAAAATATAAGAAAAAAGTGAATAGTGTATAGCATTCATTGATGTTTTTAGTGTTTGGAGTATGGATCAAAAATGTTAAAACTGTGCAATAATTACATCTGCTAATAAGTTAAACAGTCATTTTAATTTGTCTGGGCTAGTATGCATTTGAAACAATATGAAATACGTTAACATGGGCAATATTTTTAGTTTATCACACACAGACAACAGAGGTGTAAATAGTCAATAAAATATTTATAAGTGGTGAATATAGAGGCAATCTCTCTTTATGAAAGGTACTGCCTCAATTACTGCTTGAGTTCAGTAAAACAGTAAAACTTTTGGAGGGGTACAATGTATTTATATGAATGTGCTAAAATTCATGACTGTGGCAGATATTTTTATTCTACTACAAGCACCCATCTGATATGTACACAAAGTGCCTGGAATTGGTGGCTACAGCATCAATTGATGAAAGTGATTTCCCACTACTGCATTTGATCACAGTTAAGCAGTCATTTATTTAGATTGTTAGAATGCACTTATGTGAAACAAGTTTAACTACTTTAATGTGACTAATTTGTTGCCACAGTCAGACATCTGAGAACTATACTCTGCATAGTAAATAAAGTAGCTTTAGTTATTGAGGATGGGGCAGCATATAGATGAAAAGGACACCAACTGTTATGTTATCAGTTAGCTATTTATCTTGTTTGGCAATGTTAACTTGCATCTGTATGAAACAAGTAGAAATACATCATTACAGACTTTTTTTAAATTTAATGACAATCAGATATCAGAGGTATATACTGTCAAAGTGGCTATGACTGGTGGATACAGAGGCATCCTGCATGTGAAAGTAATTGAAAAATATTGTTTTCTCATCACATTTGAAGAGTTCTTGATCTAGTTTTGCAGGGCTAGAATGGATTTGGGTGAAACAATAAAATGTATATTACTGTCGCAAGTTATGATCACAGTTTAGCATCTAAAGATTACACAGACAATAAGTGGGAAGTTCTTATAACTGATGGCTAAAGGGACAGTGTCTGGATAAAGATAACAACCCCTACTGTTTGAAAACAGAGAAAGAATCATTGGGCCAGATTTGTGGATGCCTACATTAAGTCTACACCATTCTGAGTGAATAGACAACACAAGCATAAGGCCAACATTCTTCCTCCTAATTTTAGTTTTCCTACTGATTTTCTTGTAGCCTTAAATATCAAGGAGATTCATAAAAGGTGCCACAAAGTATAGATGACTTGTACACTTAAGTGTATTCTTTCTGAGTGAACAGACAGCACAAAAATGTGGTATGGATGTTCTTGAATACAGATCATGTGTAATTAGTATAGGCATTCATGAATCTGGCCCACTGTCTTTTTTTCTCCTCTTAACATGTTCCACCAGTCAGCTACTGTAGTTGTATCATGTGATGGTAAAAATGGAACCTGGTGCTGCCTCTTTCTCAATATTAAAACTTCTTGATATGGAAGACATAGTAAAATTCCATTTCATTGTCCTGAAATATCATGATTTCAAAAATAAAACTGATGTTAACATCTTTTCAGAAATGCACAGTGATATGCATTATAAGCCATCGAATAAAATGAGCAAGGAAATGAAAATGCCATTAAACTGAAGGATAAGTATGATAAATATGTATTCACCCTAACTGAAAATAAGATATCTTGTTACTTTTCACTACAACAGTTGATGCTATAAAAAGGTCATGTGATCATGTGATATGTTCCCCTGTACTGTCACAGTGATGAAGTTTACAAGCCTGGATAACATATCCTTTTTGTATGTATTCCTTGTCCATTGGCATAGAAACTCAAGCAGTAAAATATACATTCAGCTGAAGATCTTTTTCATATTAGATGCATTTAGCCCCATGCTGTCTGTCAGAAGCCCTAAGATATAGCCAGAATGGCATGAGAAATGTAATTACTTAAGACTCAGAATGTGAATTCATTCAGACGTGCATACTTTCATATTTCATTATTCAGTTTAGGTGCAGGGCATAAGGACCATAACATGATATTTGGATTTCAGCCAACTATTGATATTTAAAATAGATATTTGCAGTAAGTACTCTTTATACTAATTTATGTAGCATGACAAACTTGTTCAACTACAAAATCCTAGAAAAAAAAACTTGCTGACAGTTTGTTTACTGCTTTCCACCTTGCTATATTTCTGAAGAGTCCTTGCTCTACATGAACAACACTTCATGGTGGAAGTGTTATTTTCTCAAAAATAGCCTTGCAGTTTCTTTATTGATGTAATAAGATCAGATAATACATGCTTCTTGACCTACTTGACTACCCTACTGGTAGGTGCCACACTACCAAAAAAAATCATCACCTTGTGGTTTTGACATTTTCTTTTAAGAACATATGAGGAGTAATAAACAACATATTACTTCATGTAACTTGACCAAATAAAACGCTCAGTGTGAAGGGTGTCTATTAGGAATGAAAGTATGTTCTATCTATAAATTTGTGTATAGCTATAAAATGGGTATGTATTTACACATACCAGACAAAAATATGCAATTATGTGTATGCATGGGTGTATCTGTGCATCTATTATCTTTCTCTGTCTCTCTCTATATTTTTAAATATGTCTGTGCAATATAATATGCCTATTATTTCTTTCATGCTAATGTTGGCAGAGCTCCTAAGTTATATATAATTCCCACAGAGGTCAATTAGGGAGAATAAGCAGCACAGAGCAAGCTTTGCAGTCTGTATTGTCCTATCTTCCAAACATCATCCATATTGCAGTGTTTGGCAGTATGCAGAGTTAAACTTTGCAGTAGGGTGTTTCCCGACTGTCATATCATACATGTCAACAAGTTGATCATACCGCAGTAAAAGGTAATACATGAGACTAACTTGAAAATTTTAAGACAAACAAGTATTAGGAAATCAATCAGCATTTGAGACAAACCTGATGAAATTATCTGCAAGCAGCATCCACTTATGAATGAAAGGCATTCAAACCTTAGTCCTGCTATGTTACTGACTGTGGCTGACTAAATATCTTTGACGTCTGTTCCGATTCTCATTATTCCATGCTTTGCTTTGGGTTTTCTTCATAAAGTAAAATACTTGGATGTACTTCATGGAAACTGTGAACCAAATCATTCTCATAAGTACGGTCTAGATTTTCAGCATAGCAAATATAGTTTTGTTACAATCTGTGCGACAGGTTTTATAAACACCCACATGTATACACACCCATATATATGTGTGTATCTATAGAAAGATTTAGGTAGGTGTATTCGTATGTTTGGCAATACAGCTTTAAAAGGTCAGTTTTTAATTTCTTTCATTTATATGAAATGTGTATTTGCAACTAATGTCATTTTTTTTTAATTATATATCACTACTTATAACAGTGTTAGGTAGACAATGGCAGACTCATTATATTGTCCTAAAGGAAAGAATGTTTTACAATCTTTTTGTTGTTTTTTACAAGATTGGAAGCTATTAAATCTTCTTTGTATTAAAAAAAAAAGTAAATCTGCATTGCATCGGTCTTGCTCAAACCCACTCAAGGCTTAAACTTCAAAAAAATGCATCCAATGCAAGTAACATTTGTAGATTATTGACAAAAATGACATGCCACATAAACAGATGTAATGACTGAATGTTATCTAAGGCATCGTGTATGAACATAAGTATTTTGCATATATTTCATTACAACAGCCAGGAGGTGATGGATTTTTCTGGGGTTAGGCTAATAGAGTTTGATTGCAGGAAGAAGTTGTGTGACAGCCCAACAAGTCATTACTGAGATTTCTGTGACAGACAGATGTGAATTCCTCTCTGGATTCCTGTCATTCAGTCTCTTATCTGCAAACACATACTGATGCTTATTAATACCACCATTTCCCTCTTCATCTGCCTGAGGTATTCAGATGTGAAGCTTTTTTATCATTTGAATTATCAATGCCAAGATTAGTAATAAAGAGTGTATTCTTTCTCCATAGTGCATGAAGAAAAAAAAAACAGTGATGGAGGAGTCCACTTGTCCCACAGCAAGCAGACATTAATCTAAAGCAACAGTCACAACTGACATGAGCTGTTCTCACATGTATAGTTTTAGTGAAAATTATTTTCTAAACAGTATTTACCTAATTTGCAAGCACTGCATTCTTTAAAATAACTTTGATACTTCTGTATAAGATTTGTAAATCTCCATGTTAAAGTCAATTTTATGTACATAGACTTTTGATGTTTATTGTCTTTTTTCCAGTCTTTACTGCTATAAGTATCAATATACCTGTTTAAATGCATTCTACTACTACCACATTCAGAATCAGTGGTACAGAAATCAAAACAGTACCTAGACAGAAGACTTTGATAGATACGTAGCTTGCCTTGTATTTGCAAGTTACCCGTTTAACACATACGATAATTCTCTGATTGATCCTGGGCCCTAGGCATTTTAATGTTATTAATCCTGGCAGATCATCAATACGTGTGCAATATTTTAAGCTGGCTTTGCTGTGTTATTGACTCTACTTCTGATGTCATCCTGAGGTTTGCCCTGCAGTATTGTTGGTGCTTTTTATTGACATCTTTAGTACCCTGCTGTTTTAATCAAGCACACAGCTGAATCTACACAAATGACTGGCACCTTGAACCAGATTTCTGAAAGGTGATTGCTTGTCTGACACACGTGTAACAGTACGCTCACAGATAATTTATGAAAATACTAGAAAACTGCACAGCTAGCATGTGACTGATGTAATTTAATCTTTCCACTTCTTTTTGGGAGATTTTTAAAGTGATATTCCCAGTGATACCATTAAAATGATAATACAGTTTCAGAAGAATCATATGGATCTGCAAATTGTGCCACCTGCTGCATGTTCTATGTCATTACAGAGATTGTGTGAAGTCATTATGAGCAATAAATGTTGTCAATACTTATTCCTATGTGATGCCTCAGCCATGTTGACACCTCAGCTATTAAACTTCTGTGTATTGCAAATGGGTAAATTCTTTAGTTGCAGTACAGATTTGTGTGATGCTTTCAGCTTACTCTTTATGGAATATAATCATTTTGTACAATGTATCCTATACCTCACAATGGTTTATGTGTGCATGGTAATGCTGCAGTATGCAGTACCATTCAGGTTAATCTGGGACTGACTCACAGCTGGATTGGTTTTGTGATGAGATATCGCACTTTTTTAATTTATTCTTCCCTGTATTTTTTCCTATTTGTCAGTATAATAAAATATTTTCCTGAGTTGTTTATCAATTAAATAATAAAATATATAAAAAATTAAATTAACCCAGGAGAGCAATATTTCCTAAACAGAAGTGTTTATGACCACACTTTGTATCTGATTATTATTTGATGTCTGCATGCCCCCACAGTACACAGATATCAGATTCATGCATATGTATGCGCTCACACACAATCTCACACACACGCACACACACGCACACACACACACACACACACACACACACACACACACACACACACACACACACACACACACACACACACACACACATATCTGCAGATGTCACATTGGTCCCTCATTATGTTATGAGATTTAACTGGGAATAAGAATGATTTGGAGATGCTGAGAAAAAGCATTAAAAAAAATATTTTGATATTTGAATTCAAGTCATTCCTGTATTCAGATTGGTAGTTTTACAGAAATATCCCTTGACCTTTAAGGGGATAAACTGGGAATCAGAATAAATGGAGACTTAGTCGAGAAAGAACAGCCCATTAATACTTCCATTTACTCTGCTATACATTAAGTGTGAAATGCAGCACCTTGGTTTGCTGTCAAAAAATACAGCAAAGGTAATTGTGTTGTTGTCCTAGAACACAAAGCCTGTTCATGCATAACTACATTCCAAGTGAGAAATTAAGTAAGGTAGGTAAAAATATATTTTGAATAATTCTAATGCAGTTATATGCAGCACTGATTTTCATGTAGATGCTATTGCTGTTATGGTGATTGGCTAAGGAACTTCCTCCAGTTTGGAAGGTGGTTTCAATCGTTATTACCTGACTGCATTATTTTTCTATGAATGATAAATTCTTTTTTATCTTTTAGAATGAATGACAGCACTAGAGAAACTTGGATTCTGAAGTATTTAAAATTAGCTTGAGTTAATGGGTTGGGTTCTTTATATTTTTAAGATAAGGTTTTGTACTTACCATATTTTAGGTTAATATAATGATGAACAGTTAACTGGCATTAAGGAACTATTTCCCGAAATGTGAGTTTGTTGTCAGATAACCAGATGAACTGTGAGAATGTGTCATATGGTATGACTCAAGATGCCGAGGAAAACCAAAATGTTAGTTTTATGGAAAGGTGATGTCATGTGTGGGATATTTCATAACGTCAGACTCATTAAACTGCATTGACATGTGGAAAGAGTTTTTTCATATTATATAAATATAACAGCATTAAAGTCATAGTTAGCACACATGGTGGGGGGACTAGTTTAACAACATTCTTTTTTGTGCTGATATATAATGTGATTGGAGGCAAGGCAGGTTTAATATGTAACTACACAGATGTGCAGCTGGCCATGGAGGGGTAAAAAGCCAAACGCTCAAAAACAGAATGCATTCTTTCAAACTCTGTTCTATCATAGAACATATAGACAAGATTTATTCAATGTACTGTGCACAGTATAATAAAGCACGTGTATTATTCCTAAAGTCCTTTTCTGGACTGTCTCTCTTTGTATATTTAGCTCAACCTTTCAGCAACTTGTACTAGATGCTCCTAACTACTTCCATCTAATGTCGGAATCAGATTTTCGGTACTGGCAGCATGCGTGCCACATTTCACATGACATGTGCATTAGGGTGCCAGAACTTTAGAATGTTGGCAGATTAGTCAAGCCACATAACACTTCTGTGCTAATACAGGCTACATATGTTGCTCAGAGGATTATGGTCACATGTATGGCATTTGTGCAGATTGGCTTGTCACTATAACAGGCAATGCAATGGAAGAAATGCTGAGGTGGATATGTAGAAAGCTAGTCACTGGGATTGAACTGCAGTAGAATGGGACATGAGTAGCAAAGTTCTAGTACATTTAAAGCAGCAGAGGAGGGTAGTAAAGGATTGATGGGCACTTACTGAACACATGTAGTGAGTAGATGGGATGGAGGTATTGTGAAACAGGAAAAGGGCAGAGGTCAGAGGCTACAAACTGGGAGGCAGGAAGAAAAAAAAAAACAGACATGAAACTGCCACAATAACTGAGGTGTACCTAGGAGAGCAGGGAAACATTAAGAAAGATGAGGGGATGGCATAATGGTCTTCCATGGGAAATACTGTTAAAAGGATATGATAAAATGGAAAATCTGGGGATTCAAAGTTCCTGGGACAGAAGGAAAAACAGTAAATGAGCAATAATGGGAACATGCAGCTGTTTAGGGTCTGGCCATAACTCTCAGATGAGCATATTTAGAACTGGAGTCTTTTCATAGCATTTACATATTCTGATTCTTTTCAGGCAAGGAGGGTATCATTCTTTTCTGCTGTTGTTAATGACACCATGTCATAAGAGAGTAAAATGAGGACTAGTCCAGAAGTATACAAAGATACCTAAACTAAAAATCTTTGCAATCATTTGGTTCCATCACCTTTTAGTTTAAACTTTTTATCCAGATAAACATACCAGCCACAAGTACCTATATTCTGTCTGCTTAAGTGACTTCCTTAAAGTAACATAGTAGGAAAACTGAGACTGAACAAATCAAACACAGGACTACAGAATGAAGTTTATAATCTTAAATCTCTTTGCTAATCCCCAAAGTACCTTTAGGAATTGAAGTGAAGAAGATCTCCAAACCTTTTGAAGTAAGTCATGGCCTACAGCATTGTGTTGGTTAGTGCAGAAAGTGAAGTTAAAAACAAATTTATAACCTCAAAGCTTTGAATCTAACATACATAGCTATGTCAAACCCATAGCTGTTGGACATGCTCCACTTAAAGAAATCCCAAATCCCTCTAAGCTACATGCTCTAGGGACCTAAATCTTGTCACCACAATAAACAGAACATGCTGGAGGGATAGATTCCTGTCCCACAGACTTCCCATACTCTCGAATAAACTACCTATCTATATCAAACAAAGCTCCTCATTAGCACTCTTCAAGGAAAAATCTTGATAATTGGATGGGAGATAGGAAATTCACTCCAGGAATCACTTCTGTGGCTCTGCTCGACAGGGACACAGGAAAATAATTTTCTTGGGTGATGAAAGCCAGGGTACCTTTTTGGCTAGGCTTATATAGGCCCTAGGGCCAATAGCCTAGTACCTACCTATGAACCTATGTGTCCTCTACCCATTGTTTTGAGGATGTAATAGAGCACATAGTTTGTGTTTTTGGTTTTGATCTTTTCTTGTGCCAAATAAGCAATTCTGCATTACTGGAGATAGTTGTGCTACTATTGTTTAATAAATCTGACTTTTTTATTTCAAAGCCAAATGCAGCAAATTTCATTTCATTGAATTTATTAACTTTGCCTTCCCAAGAAGTTTTACATGGAATCTCAAGCTAGTCCCATGTTAACAAACTATTATAAATATTGTTTAAGGCAGCATGCCCTTCTGGGAAAGGAGAAAACTTGACCATAAAGGTTTTTAACAACGTTGCTTGCAACAAAGCAGGCTATTCCAATTTAACATTTTATTTTTATTTTATTTTATTTTACATTTGTTGACCGGGCTAGTCTAACTGGATATATGTCCATTTTCAGTAGAGGCCCGAGGAGAAAAGCTCCGAGACAATAACAAGGACAGAAAAAAGAAACATTTATACAAATAATCCGCAAGAAGTAGCAATTACAAAAAATAATTGTATAGTCCCCAAGGAAAAAAGTTAAATACGAGAATAATTACATGAGTAAACAATTGATTACCAGCAAACAAAATTTTTTTTTTTTTCTTCTCTTGTCCTTTTTGACAGCCAAAAAAAAAAAGTAGTTCTAGTTCAGTTTCAGTAAGCATAAAAATACAAAAATAAAAATAGCATAGTGGGGAGATACAAAAAAGAGAGCAAGAAGTTTAAACATGCTATATATGGAAGGTAGAGGAGTTTCAGCAAAAGAAATCCAGTTTGAGAGTTAGAGTAGAAAGAGGAAGAAATAAGTATCAGTCAGGCTGAGAGCAGGGACAAAGCCATTTGGTTTTAATGAAGTTTTTCAGCTGATTCTTGAAAAGGTTGGTGGAAGTAAGGGATGTGATCTCAGTTGGAAGTTTTTTCCAGGAATTGGCAACATGAATCTGTTATTAACATACTAGATCATAACATGATGGAAATCTATAAATTAGAAAACGAACAGGTAGAACAAGCCTTCTTGATTTGTTAAATTACAATATACTATTGATATTGGGTCTATTATCTTGGATTAAGACAATTCTTTTCAATGTTGCTAATTACCCTAAAAGGGCAATATGCCCTTGCATGCAAAGGTATGCCTAAAGGATCTTAATTCCATTCCAAGACAATTACCTTCTTCCTGTATACTTCAATGACCAGTCTACAAGAATTAATATATCATATAATTGTTAGAACCTAGCAATGTGCAGTGGCAACTCTGTGGTCCATTTCCCTGATTTTTTGATGTCTCCTGTTTCCTGCCTCTACTCAAGGAAGTGACAGTATGTGATTTGGTGGTAGTAATTCCCTGTAGGTGTGTGTGTGTGTGTGTGTGTGTGTGTGTGTGTGTGTGTTTGCGCGCGCACGTGTGTGCGTGTGTGTTTGTGTGCGCGCATGTGTGTATCTGTCTATGTGTCCATCTATCTATCTATCTATCTATCTATCTATCTATCTATCTATCTATCTATCTATCTATCTACCTTCAGTGAACTGGTTACCCAGGTTGTATTGCATTTCCTTCCATTCACTTTCCAGACTCGTCTGCCTTCATTGGTGCATGGAAAGCTAAAACGTTATCTATATGTATGTATATATGTATGTGTATGTGTGAATATTAAAACACACACACATATGCATACTCACACAAAATAAGTTAACTGAGAAAGGGTGTGTATGTATATTGAAATATATATTTTTTCATTTGTATTTCTGTCTAGCGGTCTATCACAGCTTCTCTCTCTCTCTCTCTCTCTCTCTCTCACACACACACACACACACACACACACACACACACACACACACACACACACACACACACGCATTTATTTATCACTGGTGCAGCTAAAATGTTGTGTGCATGTTTTATAAATCAATGTGTTCCCAAAATGAAATGCAATGCATCAAGTTCCCAAATTCTACAGTATCAGATATTTTAGTTATTGCATCCCAGAACAACCAACAGATACATACATTTTTATATTTTTAATATTGCCCTGTAATTTCCTATTCATTTCAATGGGGTGTGGTTTTGTCGTATCTTGTGTAGTAGTACTTTTGTAATGCTGCGTGGCTTTGTGTAATGGGGTGCTGCAGGATGATAGGGTTATTTTAAGTTATATTTTTTAATATTTTATTGGACTTTTTGACTGGGTCTTTGTATTTTTATTCCTTGTTTTTATAACCTAAAGGGAATGGCTTAACTTTCCCTGGGTCATGGTAACACTGAATGATTATATTAGTTGTAGGTTAATGTATTTTTTATTTAGTTTTAGGCAGTGTTAAATATTCCTTTTTCAAACATTTGAGTTTACCAAATAATGTTTGTTAGATTTCATTTGTTCATAGGTTCATAGGTAAATACTAGGCTATCTGCCCAAGGGCATTTATAAGCCTAGCCAGAATGTGTTGGCTTTCGCCACCCCTCTTAGATTAGTTCCCTGTGCCTCTGTTCAGCAGAGCCATTAGTTCCCTGCGCCACTGTCCAGCAGAGCCACTGCAGTGATCCCCGGGGTAAATTTTCTGTTTCCCATCCACCCATCAAGGTTTCTCTTGAAGAGTGTTAGTGAGGGGCTCTGCCTGATGTATATTGGAATCCTGTTCCAAAGCATGGGGAGTCTCTGGGACAGATACCTCATTCCAGCATGTCCTATTTATCGTTGTGGTGAGGTTTATATCTCTAGAGCATGTGGCTCTCCCAGATTTGTTTTTTTTTAGGGGGAGCATGTCCATCAAAGGGGATGACAATGCACTTTTTAGCATTGAGCTTGAGGCCATGGCTTTGACACCAGGCATCTGTCTCAGTGAGGCCCTTTTGTAGGATGTTCACATCGTTAGGAGTTTCGATTATGGCTCTTAGTTTGCAGTCATCTGCGAACTTCATTACCCAAAGACCTTCTGTGTTAGCCTGTACTCCAGAGAAGTAGATACCAAACTTGCTGCTCAGACACAGCTCCACGTGGTCCTGTTGAGTCTTCCTGGCTACAGAGAACTGAAAAAAAGTGACTGCTTTCCTGATTAAGTATCCTGCTGTTTTTTATATTTGTTTTACCTTCTACTGCTTACCTAGAGCAAGCTTTAACTGTTTTCATAGTTATTTACTGCATTTTTTATTATCTGCACTTAAAAGTACATTTTCGTCGAAATTAGTCTAATTCAAGTCGAAAAGTGTTTGTTTGCTGTTTAATTTAATTGTTTGGCTGCCCACTAAAGTGTGCTAGCCTGTACTACTGACTTATTGCCTTTTCTGCATTTCTGTGTGTTTCTATTTAAAAACAAAAATATTCCTTGTTTTCCTGCCTCTCCTAAACTAGTTAGACCAGTTTACAGGCCTTGCTGTATCCTGGGCTGTGTTGTAGTTCCTGTGTTGTCCATTGCCTTACTTGGATAGAAGGAAGTTTCTTAGCTCACCAGTGGGAGTGGGGAGCCTTGAATAGCCTACCTGTCCTTGAGGGAAGTGACCTCAGCACAAGAAGCTGTAGTAATTGGTCATTTTGGGCCATTTCTAGCTCTTTTGAAGTTCCCTGGTTAAAATCTGCCTCTGGCATTTTTTTGAAGCCATATTGCTCAGACAGCTCCACGTGGTCCTGTTGAGTCTTCCTGGCTACAGAGAACTGAAAAAAAGCGACTGCTTTCCTGATTAAGTATCCTGCTGTTTTTTTATATTTTGTTTTACCTTCTACTGCTTACCTAGAGCAAGCTTTAACTGTTTTCATAGTTATTTACTGCATTTTTTATTATCTGCACTTAAAAGTACATTTTAGTCAAAATTAGTCTAATTCAAGTCGAAAAGTGTCTGTTTGCTGTTTAATTTAATTGTTTGGCTGCCCACTAAAGTGTGCTAGCCTGTACTACTGACTTATTGCCTTTTCTGCATTTCTGTGTGTTTCTATTTAAAACAAAAACAAAAAAATATTCCTTGTTTTCCTGCCTCTCCTAAACTAGTTAGACCAGTTTACAGGCCTTGCTGTATCCTGGGCTGTGTTGTAGTTCCTGTGTTGTCCATTGCCTTACTTGGATAGAAAGAAGTTTCTTAGCTCACCAGTGGGAGTGGGGAGCCTTGAATAGCCTACCTGTCCTTGAGGGAAGTGACCTCAGCACAAGAAGCTGTAGTAATTGGTCATTTTGGACCATTTCTAGCTCTTTTGAAGTTCCCTGGTTAAAATCTGCCTCTGGCATTTTTTGAAGCCATATTGCTCAGACACAGCTCCACATGGTCCTGTTGAGTCTTCCTGGCTACAGAGAACTGAAAAAAGTGACTGCTTTCCTGATTAAGTATCCTGCTGTTTTTTATATTTGTTTTACCGTCTACTGCTTACCTAGAGCAAGCTTTAACTGTTTTCATAGTTATTTACTGCATTTTTTATTATCTGCACTTAAAAGTACATTTTAGTCGAAATTAGTCTAATTCAAGTCGAAAAGTATTTGTTTGCTGTTTAATTTAATTGTTTGGCTGCCCACTAAAGTGTGCTAGCCTGTACTACTGACTTATTGCCTTTTCTGGATTTAGCGCGGAGTTGCCACTAGAGCACCATCGGGCAGCACTGGTTAAACAAGGTTAAACTATTTCTGGCTCCGTAAAGTCTGCTCTTCATTTTTTCCCTTAGAACTGCTCTACTTGTAATCTAAACAGTCTATTCTCTATCTGTAAAGCTCAGCACTTGTTCCTAAAGCATTTTTTAGTCAGGTAAAGCACTTCTATATTATACAAAGTACTTCACTAGCTTAAAACCCCCTTGAGTACCCACTTCCCTATAGGTCCTTTCTGACTCAGTTACACAGCAAACTTTTTCATTTCTTCTAGCATGTCAAAGGGTCAGTTGCTAGCGTCCTCTCCTGCTCAGCTGGTGAATCTGGGAATATTGAGGCAATGTTACAATTGCCTCATGTACACAGACAACCCTCTCCTCCTCCCACAAAACACAAATACATGCAAGAGATGCAGCTATATAGCCAAACTGGAGGCTGAGCTCTCTCAACTCAGGACTGGCAAAACCAGACAGGAGGAGAAGGTAACCACACACACCATAAACCCAGTCTCACACAGAACTATCACAACTACAGATCAAACACATAAACACACAAAGACATACTCGGAGGCTCTGATCAAAAATCTACCAAAACAGCAGAGGCCTCCAAAGCAGACACCCAAACAACTGCCACCTCATGACATAACACAAGCAACACATAGATCACAAAGTCAGTGTGCAAATCAGTCTCAGCCCTTAAGGCCAAACACAATGCCAGACACACTTGTCATAGGTGACTCCATAGTCAGACACACTGACGTCCCACTCACCAGACTGAACAAGGAGAGGGTCACAGTAAGCTGCCTGTCGGGCGCTAGAATCCGCCACATAACACAAGCACTCAGGTCACTCCACAGCAAGTACAAGTATGACTCAGTCATTGTCCATGCCGGTGTGAATAACCTGAGACGTACCTCCCTGGACTACATAAAAAGAGACATAAAGGAGCTCTCAGATTATGTAGCCCAGGCTGGTATGACCCTGACCCTGAGCAGTATCCTACCTTCACCAAGAATGATGCCACAATACAGAGACAAAATGATCAGTTTTAATAATTGGCTTAATTTCTGGTGTCATTCTAAGGGGATCCAATGTCTGTCTGCCTAGAATGACATGCTTGACAAGCCACGCTGCTTCATGAGGGACAGCTTGCACCTGTCACCCTGGGTTTCGGATATTGGCAAAGGCTCTTGCCACCCCATAGTGCCTTTTTAGACAAGGCTCAAATTCTAAACCCACCGCCCTAGAAAACAATAATGGAAAAAAACTAAGGGTAATGCTGCTCAATGCCAGAAGTCTAAATCTCAAGATGCATGCCCTCAAAGCCCTTCTCAGTATGGAGAACATTGATGTCTGTGCTGTGACTGAAACCTGGTTCAAGGCTCCTGAGAGCACCCCAGCACTATCAGGTTTTACCTCATATCATGTGTTCTGGCCCCAAAACCCAGACCGTACCACAAAAGGAGGGGGTGTATCCATATTCATCAAGGATACCCACACCTCCAGGCTGGTGGCAACTCACGAAGCATCAGAGAACATTCAGGTGCAATTAACCATAGGCAAAACTGCTCTACAGTTTGTAGCATGTTACAGGCCACCCTCTCAAACTCAGGAACCCAACACAGCCTTCCTGAAGACACTGGAGAGTATAAATGTCTCTCCAAACACCATCATATTGGGTGACTTCAACTACCCAAACATAGACTGGGAACATTACTCAAGCCCCAATACCCTAGCCCAAAGGTTCCTGGAGTTCATAAACTCAAATGCTATGGAACAACTTGTCACCATTCCCACAAGAGGTGAAAATATACTAGACCTGATCATCACAAACATGGGGACAAAATGCTTCACACCGGAAGTATATCCCTCATTGGTGAGATCAGACTATAAACTAATCTCACTGGAGATCCACATCCTGCCCCCACCACCAACAAAAAAGACCACAGTGAAGAACTTCTCAAAAGCCAACTTCACACTTCTTAAGACTGGTGTGGTATCCTTCAAGGCCCCTGAGCCATTGGAAACCACAACCCACACTGCTGAATCCCTTACAAATGCTTTCTACGAGCACCTCCAGGATTGCATGGATCAAGCAATCCCAAATAAAATCAAGACCCTTTCCACCAAAGGCAAGCGCCCGATCTGGTGGACCCCAGCCATAAACAAACTTTACAACAAGAGGAGAAAGCTACTACAAGATAGAGCAAAATCCCTAAAAGGGAAGACATCTCTGATCAATACTAGTAAAAACTACGATCACTCATAAAATCATCCAAGGCCAACTTTGAGAGAAAAATCGCCAAGGACTCAAAAGACAATCATAAGGCCTTCTTTAGCTATGTTAGAAATCTGGGTGGAAACTCCCAGATATGCTCAGAATTAGTCCAAAATGATACAAAAATCACTGAACCCACAAACATTGCAAACATACTGGCAGACAGGCTCAGTGAAAATTTCTCCCCTCCCTCCCCCCCAAAAGGAGAAATATCTATCCCAGCAGAGTGTAGCCTCCCAATCATCTCAAATGCCCAGGTGAGAGCTGCTCTCTCTAAAGCTAAAAACACAGCATCAATGGGACCGGATGGTGTCCCCGGCTGTGTGCTACACGAACTCAATGAGGAACTAAACCCACACATAAGGCTGCTGTTTAATCTTAGCCTTACCACAGGATACATACCCAAAGAGTGGTGTACGGCAACAGTGGTCCCACTCCACAAAGGCGGTGCTTCTACGGACCCTGGTAATTACTGCCCCATAAGCTTAACAAGCTTGGTCTGCAAAGCTATGGAGAGGATCATAATGGAACTCATAAATAAAGACATAGGGGACCTACAGACATTGGATCCTACCCAATTTGGCTTTGTCAAGGGCAGATCATGCCTCTTGAACTTGGTCGACTTTTTTGAAACAGTCACCAAGGCCATTGATGAGGGTAAGGCAGTTCACACTGCCTACCTTGACCTTGCAAAAGCTTTCGACACAATACCCCACTCGGGCATCATAGAAAAGCTCACCAGCTTAAATGTAAACCCATATGTCACAAGATGGGTTGCAAACTGGCTCAAGGACAGAACCCACAGGGTTAGAGTTGCTGGTGCCATGTCAGACTCCAAGCTGGTCACAAGCGGTGTCCCACAGGGCTCAGTCCTGGGCCCCCTCTTGTTCGGCATCTACTTTTCAGAAGTGCAGGCAAACATAGGAGGATTGTGGCTGACAAAGTTTGCAGATGACTGCAAACTGGGCGCCATAGTTGAAAATCCATCAGACACAGATATCCTTCAGAGAGGTCTCATAGAAATGGATAACTGGTGCCAGAGCCATGGCCTTAAGCTAAACGCCAAAAAATGTATAGTCATACCCTTTGGTAAAAACAAGGTGACCCCAAGTTACCACATAGGTGGCAATCCATTAAGCACAGAAGAGGTCATCAGGGACCTGGGGACCCAAGTTGACAGTAACCTTTCTTTTGACACTCACATTGCCAAAGTGGTTAGGAGGACCTTCTACATTGCCCACCTGATTATGAAGGGATTCACATCCAGATCAAGGGAGGTCATTGTTCCTCTGTACTCTTCACTTATCAGACCAATGATTGAGTACAATGCCCCATTCGGAATGTATCTTACCCGACACCTGCAGCAATTGGAAAGACCCCAAAAGTTCCTCACCAAAAGGATAAAGGGGCTCAAAAATATGCCATATGCTGCCCGACTGAAGAAAATCCAGCTCTATTCAGTCGCATACCGTCTGCTCAGAGGTGACCTGTGCCTGACATACAAGGCCATGTCCAACCCGGAATTAATGGACATGCTCCACCTCAAAAAATCCAAATCCACCAGAGCCACAAGAGCAAGAGACTTAAACCTCAACACGGATATAAATAGGACATGCTGGAGGGACAGATTCATCACCCAAAGACTCCCTATGCTGTGGAACAGAATCCTGCTCCATGTGAGACAGAGCACCTCGCTGGCTCTGTTCAAGAGGAATCTTGACCAGTGGATGGGAGATCATAGGTTTACCCCGGGCATCATCTCTGTATCACTGCTGGACAGAGGCACGGCAAACTAATGGGTATAGTATTCTTCAACCTAAGGGGTGGTGAAAGCCACACAACTCTGGCTAGGCTTATAAATGCCCTAGTGCAGATAGCCTAGTATGAACCTATGAACCTATAAACAGGAGATGACCCAGGATTGAACCCTGTGGTACTCCACTTGTCACTGGTCTGAAGTCGGATTTGGAGTCTGCTACTTTCACAGTGTGGGTTCTGTCAGTGAGCCAGTTGGCAACCCATCTTGTGACATAGGGATTTATACCTAGTTTAGTGAGTTTATCTATAATTTCAGAGTGGGCGATGGTGTCAAAAGCCTTGTCAAGATCTAGATAGACTGTGTGAACCATCTTACCCTTGTCTACAGCTTTGGTGACTGCTTCAAAGAAGTCTATCAGGTTTAAGAGACATGATCTGCCTTTTACAAACCTGAACTGGGTGGGGTCCAGAGTTTGGAGATTACCAATGTCGTTGTTTATAAGTTCCATGATGATACATTCCACGGCCTTGCAGACCAGGCTTGTCAGGCTAATGGGGCAGTAGTTCCTGGGGTCCTTGGTGGCTACCCCCTTGTGTAGTGGGATAACAATCGCTGTGTGCCATTCAGTGGGCACAAAGCCTGAGGTGAGTCTATGATTGAACATGGTACTTAGATGGGGTGCCAGTTTGTTCTGTAGTTCATGTAGAACACAGCCTGGGATGTTGTCTGGTCCCATGGATGCTGTGTTCTTGGCTTTGGAGAGTGTGTTTTTTACCTGTGCAGCCGTGATTACAGGAACTTTGCATTCTTCCTGTATAGAGATGGGCCCTTTGGGGGGTGAGAGGGGGGTAAGGTTAGCACTGACCCTATCTGCCAGGATGTTGGCAATATCAGTTGGGTCTGTATATTTAGTGCCATTGTGCTGTAACTGAGAGCAGATCATAGTGTTGCCATTGAGATTCTTGTCATAGCTATAGAATGTTTTGTGGTTGTCTTTAGAATCAGTGGCGATTTTGTTTTTGTAAGTAGCTTTGGAGGATTTTATCAGGGATCTCAGGTTCTTACTGAGGCTGACCAGGAAGCTCCTGCACTCATGGGATTTTACTCTCTTTTGCAACCATTTCTTTCTTCTGTTGTACAGTTTGTTTATGTCAGGGGACCACCAGATTGACTTCCTTTTTTGGAGGATAGCGTCTTGGTTCTGTTTGGGATAGCACGATCCATGCACTCGTGTAAGTGCTTATAAAGTGCAATTGTGTAGAATTCAGTAGTCGTAACTGCATTGTCCATCTGCATGGGTGTCATGAAGTTCACCACTTCTGTCTTAAGAAGCATGAAGTTGAATTTGGAGAAATATTTTACTGTGGTTTCCTTAATGGGGGGTGGGGGCAGGATGTGAATATATAGGGTGATTGGCTTATGGTCGGATTGGACCAATGAGGCGTTGACTTCAGGTGTGGAACACCGGTCATGTTGGTAATGACTAGATCTAGGATATTGTTGCCCCTGGTGTGGGTGTGGATAAGTTGATCCAAGGCATTGCAGTTTATGAATTCCAGAAAGCGTTGAGCGAAGGAGTTGGTACATGAGTAGTTTTCCCAGTTAATGGTGGGTTAGTTGAAATAGCCCATTATTAGGGTGTTTGGTTGAACCCTAATATTTTCCAGTACATCAAAAAAAGAGGAGTCGGAATCCTGGGGCATGGTGGAGGATCCATAGCAAGCTACAATTTGGATTGCAGTTTTGCCCAGAGTTAGTTGCACTTGGATAACCTCAGGTGCATTATGCTGAGCAACTAGCCTGGAGGTGTGGATATCCTTAATGAATATGTACACACCTCCACCTTTAGTGTTCCTTTCCAGGTTACATGGCAGAAAAGTGTGGTATGAGTTATAGCCTGGTAGTGCAGGGGTGCTCTCTGGAGCCTTGAACCAGGTCTCAAGTCACTGCACAGATATCAATGTTCTCCATTTTAAGGAGTGCCTCGAGTGAGTGCATTTTTAGATTTAGACTTCTAGCATTGAGTAGCATCACCCTCAGTTTTTGCTTGCCTGTTCCTGTTACGGTGGTGAATTTGTCATTTGAACCTTGCCTACAAAAGGCACTATAGGGGCAGCAAGAACCTTAGCCAGTATCCGGAATCCCAGGGGTGACAGGTGCAGGCCATCTCTGGCAGAGCATCGTGGTCTGTCGACTATGTCATCCCAGGCAGACAAATACTGGATCCCTTTAGAATGACACCAGAAGCTTAGCCAATTGTTGAAGTCAATCATTTTGTCCTTGTACTGTGTATAATTCTGGGTGATGGCATAATACTACTCAGGGCTAGGGTCATACCTGTCTGGGCTACAAGATTGGAGAGCTCTTCCATGTCTCTTTTCATGTAGTCCAGGGAGGTATGTCTCAGGTCGTTCACACCAACATGGACAATGACAGAGTCATATTTGTACTTGTTGTGGAGTGTCCTGAGTGCGTGGGTTATGTGGCGGATCCTGGCACCCGACAGGCAGCTGACAGTAACCTTCTCCTTGTTTAGCCTGGTGAGTGGGACATCAGTGTGCCTGACTATAGAGTCACCTATGACTAGTGTGTTGGGTATGCTGTTTTGCCTTATTGGCTGTGGTTGAGTGGCACACTGAGTCTGTGAGCTATGTGTCATTTGGGTTGTGTTGGGGGGTAGAGGTTGCTTGCATTTCTGCTTTGGAGGTCTCTGTTGCTTGAGCAGATTATTATTGAGAGCCTCCGTGAATGTTTTTGTGTTTCTATGTGTGGATTTTGGTGGTATAGATTTAGTGAGACTATGTGATGAGTGTGGTGTCGTGCAAGTGTTTATCTTCTCCTCTTGACTGTCAAGTTCAGTCTTGGTTGGAAAGAGCTTTACCTCCAGTTTGGCTAGATAAGTGCATCTCTCACAGGTCGTAGTGTTGGGTGGTAGGAGGAGAGGATTGTCTGTGTACATGAGGCAATTTCTACATTGCCCCAAGATGCCCAGATTCATCAGATAGACAGGAGAGAACACTGGGAGCTGACCCTTGGACATGCCTGAATAAAAAAACTATTTTCCTCTAGATAAGTGAGAAAAGTGAGTACAAGAGTTGTTTTTCTCTAAGCAAGTGAGGAAAGTAAGTACCAAAACTGTTTTCCTTTAGGTAATGAGGAAGGCTGAGTGCTGTAGTAATTAGTAGCTTATTTAGTGCTTACAACAAGTTTTGAACAAGTACTTATCAGGAATAAGAAAATTTAAGTGCAAAAACTAAGAATCTGTATCTGGACTAAACTAGTTACAGGAAAGGGGGGAAACAAGTGCAAATGCGGGCTTTTAAATCAGAAAGGTGGGAGAGATGGAAAAACTGCCCAAACGGCCAATAACTACAATTTCTGGGCCAGAACCACTCCTTATGTGATAGATAGGTTACCTAGTACTTACCACTCCCGCTGATAAGCTAGAAGGCTTCCCTCCAACACAGAAAGCTTGGGGGGCTCAGAAGCTTATATACAGTCCTGTATACAACAAATTTGAATCTGGACTACACTAGTTACAGGAAAGGTAGGAAACAGGCTTAGATTTTTTTTTTTTATACAGAAAAGTAGCTAAAACAGCAGTAAAAACAATTCAAATGCAGTGCAAGCTAGCACACTTGAGTATGTAGGAATGTTAGACCAAACTGTTTAAAAAATGCAATTAAATTAAAAACGACAAAAAACAAGTGCAGAAGGAGTCTATTAGGTAGAATGAGGTAAAGAGATGGGAGTGAGGTGAGTGTCCCAGATCAAATCTACAATGGGGGCAGGCAACTGCAAAAACCTCCAAATTTAAACAATAGGGAGGGTGAGATCTGAAAAGCTATACAGTGAAGCAAAAATAACAGAGCACAACTCTGAAGTCAGCCACCAATGATATAAAATTAGTCAAGCAACAATTAACAGTACACAACTCTGAAGTGCCAGAAAAATATACTAAGCTCTGTATATCTCCAGATAGTTTGAAGAACACTCTGTCAGGACACAGGAAGGCTCCAGCAATGATATGCAGGCTGTTACTAAGAGGGTCTAATTTTATGCAAGTAATCCTTGAGATAGGCAGAGAACACACAGGATGTAAAACCAGTTATACCAACTTAAGACAAAGAGAAATAGGGGGAGGTGGGGAAAAATGCCTTCAGCAGAGATCTGAAAAACTATACAGTGAAGCAAAAATAACAGTGCACAACTCTGACGTCAACCAGCAATGATATAAAATTAGTCAAGCAGCAATTAACAGTACACAACTCTGAAGTGCCAGAAAAATATACTTAGCTCTGTATATCTCCAGATAGTTTGAAGAGCACTCTGTTAGGACACAGGAAGGCTCCAGCTCCAACCATGATTGCATTTGTTAAATATCTTTTATTATGATATTTGTTGGTAAAACTGTTTTGCACCTGTCTAAGGATGATGCTATTTTCCTTAAAATTATATTGACACCGTTCATAAAGAGAAGTGGCAAATAGGTTCATAGGTGTATACCTGGCTAATGACCACTAAGGCCTTTATAAGCCCAAAAGATATATGTTTTCATGTTTATATAGGGCATGATTCCTGGTTATGACATGTTTTAGTGACTGCTGCTATCCACGCCTGTGTGACACAAAGTGACTTATCTGTACATAACAGAGAAATTAATACTGGATATGATGCCAGAGTATCTTGCAATGCAAACACACACACCTACAATACATTTGGAGGATTACCAATATTGGAGGAAGTTGTAGATTAAGACAGAACCCTTACACCCACAGGGAGGACATGCTGACTTTACATAGGAGACAGTCCAGTCACTCTAGAGCCAACCGCTGTGAGGTAGTAATGCTATTTTCTGCAACATCGTGCTGTCTTTTGTTTGACTATTTTTTACTGTATCTAAATGAAAGTCATAAACCTTTCACCCTGTTCCTACTTTCTGCTGTAACTCTAAGAATAGAATTTGACTTCTGAAGATGGGATGTTCCTCAACACAGAATAACATTTGGGAGGAATAGATCACCTAATCATACTGGCCAGACGACACACTAGGATAACATATCTTAGGGAAGTGGACCTTTGTTCTGATTCCCACAGCTAGATGTTTTGCTGAACCATTATGAATAATGCAGTATTGCCTATAGGTATTACTATGGTTAGTTGGGGTTGGAAATGGCTTTCACTGAATGGATGGGTACACAGTATGTTTATCAAGAGTGCATGCACTTATGTCTAATAATAGTGCTATTTGTTTTTAAGAATTCCATTACTTTCACAACTGTTGGCAAACAACACCATGCATAAAGCCTTTATGAAACTCTGGATAGTGTTTAATAATCTTTCAGTCTACACAGCAATTGAAAGAAAAAAAAATTGCCTGAAAGCACAGTTGTGTAAGAATTAGAAGTTATGTACTCACCATAAAGTTCCATCTGAGTAGGTGTATTCATTTGTCTGCAACCTGTGGGTTATGGATCCGATATCGGATCCGAACCGGCATGGTTTTCCAGCTATGGATCCGAGCTCTCAGCTCCTCCCCTCACCCATAATGCCCTGCTCTCCCTACATGACCTCAGATCGAGTTTGCCAACAGCATGAACACCCTGAAAAGGGTAGCACATAATATGCAGGAAACTGAAAAGGCCAGGGGGAAAGGAGGGCGGGATGGTTGCAGACAAATGAATACACCTACTCAGATGGAACGTTATGGTGAGTACATAACTTCTAAATCTGAAGTAGGAGGTTCATTTGTCTGCAACCTGTGGGACAGAGTCCCCAGCTACCTGAATCTTGGGCGGCCATCATGGAAGGATATTCCGGAGCACCGCGGAGCCAAAGGATGCTCTACCCCTAGATGTAATATCCAACTTGTAGTGGGAAATAAAGGTATGAGATGAAGCCCAAGTGGCTGCTGAACAAATATCATCCAGGGGAATCCTAGCCTTAAAGGCCGCCGAGGTAGAGACTGACCGGGTTGAATGGGCATGTACTCCCTCCGGTGCAGGCCTTCCAGAAGCTTCATAAGCCAATAAGATGCACTGTGAAATCCAGCGAGATAATGAGACCTTAGAAATTGGCTTGCCCAAATTAAATTTAGCAAAGGAAATAAACAACTGGTCGGATTGCCTATTACCAGCTGTCCTGTTTAGATAAAATCTAAGTTGCCTGTGAACATCTAAGGAATGAAGCTTGTATTCACCCTTGTTTTGATATTTAGGAAAGAAAACAGGGAGGTTAATGGATTGATTAATATTTGCTTCAGAAGCTACCTTAGGAAGAAAGGACGGGTTGGTCCTGAGGTATACACGGTCCGGATGAAAGACCAAGTAAGGAGGCTTGGCTGATAAGGCTTGAAGTTCTGAAACTCTCTTGGCCGAGGTAATGGCTACTAAAAAGGCCGTCTTGAAAGATAAAAATTTCAGATCTACCGTCACCGCCGGTTCGAAGGGGGGAGCGGTCAAGGCCTGGAGGACCAAAGAAAGGTCCCAAGGAGGAACCACTTGCTTTACAGGGGGCCTGAGAAGAAAAGTACCTTTTAGGAAAATCTTACACAATTTGGCAGACATCAGTGGTCTGGAGTCGTGACCAATATGATAATGAGAAATTGCCGCAAGTTGTACTTTGACCGTGGAACTGCTGGCACCATCATTAAAAAGAGTGGTTAAGAAGTCAAGCACCAGAGGAAGGGGAACTGTGAAGGGGTTTAGACCTTGCCGCTCTGCCCACAAGGAGAACCGTTTCCACTTGCTGCGGTAAACTTTCCTGGTGGATGGTTTGTGAGCCGCCACCAGGATGGCCTTAACTGGGGACGAAATACCGGGAGTCCTGATCAGGAGTGGAACTGGAGCAGCCAAGCGGTCAGCTTCAGGTTGTCCAGATTCGGGGTTGATAAGCAGGATGGATGAGATATCAGATCCGGAATGGGATCTAGAATCCAAGGAGGATTCACTGAGTGAGACCTTAGGAAAGGGAACCAGATCTGTCGAGGCCAAAAAGGGGCAATGAGAATCATTTTGCACCCCAACCGAGAGGCTTTCTGAAGAACTTGGAGCATCAGAGGCAAGGGGGGTTAAGCATAAAGAAGACCGGGTGGCCAAGCATGCACCAGAGCGTCTCTTGGGGTATCTCCGGGAGGAGGTATTAGAGCGAAAAAACTGTCGCACTTGGTGTTTGAGGGAGACGCAAAAAGATCGCAACAAGGAGTTCCCCACCGTGCGAAGATGCATTCCGCTACCTGAGTATTGAGAGACCACTCGTAAGGGGTGAGAATGGTGCGACTGAGTTTGTCCGCAAGGATGTTGGACCGACCCGGAATATGCATTGCTATGAGAAAGCGGTTGGTGGAGATTGCCCATTCCCACACTCTCATGGCTTCTCAACAAAGAGGGTAAGACCTGGTTCCTCCTTGCTTGTTGATATACCAGATGACAGACATGTTGTCCGATTGAATCGCAATTGTTCCCAAGGGAAGAAAGGCCTGAAGTGCTAGCAACACTAAGAGCACTGCTCTCATCTCTAGAACGTTGATATGCAGAAAGGTCTCTGAATCGTTCCACGTGCCTTGGACCGTCCGGCCTGCAAAATGCCCCCCCACCTGAGACGGGAGGCATCCGTGGTCACCGTGGTGAGAGGGGGAGAAGCACAAAAGGGGCGGCCTCCGTGGAGATCTGGAGAGTGTAGCCACCACAGGAGGGACCGCTTGCAAGCCTTGCTGATCGCAATGGGATGATGCATAGGAAGAGCAAGATACGACCACTGAACTAGGAGTGTCCATTGAAGGATGCGCATATAGAACCTGGTGAGAGGAAGAAGCGCTATCGCTGCCACCATGGACCCTAGGGCCCTCAGGACCAACTCCACCGGAACTGAGCTGGAGTGGGGAATGGCCCACACCTGGAGCTGCAGATTCTGAATTCTGTCCACAGTGAGGAAGGCTCTTAATCGCCTCGTGTCTAACCTGGCACCTATAAAATCTATGAACTGCGTGGGTGCTAGGTTGGATTTTTCTGTGTTTATTGTGATGCCCAGATGGGGAGCAAGATGGAGAAAGGAGTCTCGCGCCAGTAATAGTAGATGCCTTGTTGGGGCGGTGAGAAGCCAGTCGTCCAGGTAAGGAAAGACCTGCACCCCCTGAAGCCTCAGGTGGGCCGCTACCACTGCTAATACTTTGGTGAACACCCTGGGGGCTGTGGTGAGACCAAAGGGAAGGACCCGGAATTGGTAGTGACTGGCTCCCAGCCAGAAGCGGAGAAACCTCCTGGAGCGCCTGTCCATAAGTATATGGTAGTACGCATCCTTGAGGTCTATGGAGCACATCCAGTGATTTTCTCCCAGAAGGGGGAGAATAGACTGCAACGTAACCATTCGGAATTTCTCTTTGGGAACTGCCAGGTTCAAGAGTGAAAGGTCTAAAATTGGTCTTAGATCCCCCGTCTTTTTTGGCACTAAAAAGAACCTGGAGTAGAACCCTGATCTGATCTGGTCTGGGGGGATGGGCTGGATGGCTCTTTTCTTTAGCAGAGGAGGAACCACTTGCTTTACAGGGGGCCTGAGAAAAAAAGTACCTTTTAGGAAAATCTTACACAATTTGGCAGACATCAGTGGTCTGGAGTCGTGACCAATATGATAATGAGAAATTGCCGCAAGTTGTACTTTGACCGTGGAACTGCTGGCACCATCATTAAAAAGAGTGGTTAAGAAGTCAAGCACCAGAGGAAGGGGAACTGTGAAGGGGTTTAGACCTTGCCGCTCCGCCCACAAGGAGAACCGTTTCCACTTGCTGCGGTAAACTTTCCTGGTGGATGGTTTGTGAGCCGCCACCAGGATGGCCTTAACTGGGGACGAAATACTGGGAGTCCTGATCAGGAGTGGAACTGGAGCAGCCAAGCGGTCAGCTTCAGGTTGTCCAGATTTGGGGTTGATAAGCGGGATGGATGAGATATCAGATCCGGAATGGGATCTAGAATCCAAGGAGGATTCACTGAGTGAGACCTTAGGAAAGGGAACCAGATCTGTCGAGGCCAAAAAGGGGCAATGAGAATCATTCTGCACCCCAACTGAGAGGCTTTCTGAAGAACTTGGAGCATCAGAGGCAAGGAGGGTTAAGCATAAAGAAGACCGGATGGCCAAGCATGCACCAGAGCGTCTCTTGGGGTATCTCCGGGAGGAGGTATTAGAGCGAAAAAACTGTCGCACTTGGTGTTTGAGGGAGATGCAAAAAGATCGCAACAAGGAGTTCCCCACCGTGCGAAGATGCGTTCCGCTACCTGAGTATTGAGAGACCACTCGTAAGGGGTGAGAATGGTGCGACTGAGTTTGTCCGCAAGGATGTTGGACCGACCCGGAATATGCGTTGCTATGAGAAAGCGGTTGGTGGAGATTGCCCATTCCCACACTCTCATGGCTTCTCGACAAAGAGGGTAAGACCTGGTTCCTCCTTGCTTGTTGATATACCAGACGACAGACATGTTGTCCGATTGAATCGCAATTGTTCCCAAGGGAAGAAAGGCCTGAAGTGCTAGCAACACTAAGAGCACTGCTCTCATCTCTAGAACGTTGATATGCAGAAAGGTCTCTGAATCGTTCCACGTGCCTTGGACCGTCCGGCCTGCAAAATGCCCCCCCACCTGAGACGGGAGGTGTCCGTGGTCACCGTGGTGAGAGGGGGAGAAGCACAAAGGGGCGGCCTCCGTGGAGATCTGGAGAGTGTAGCCACCACAGGAGGGACCGCTTGCAAGCCTTGCTGATCGCAATGGGATGATGCATAGGAAGAGCAAGATACAACCACTGAACTAGGAGTGTCCATTGAAGGATGCGCATATAGAACCTGGCGAGAGGAAGAAGCGCTATCGCTGCCACCATGGACCCTAGGGCCCTCAGGACCAACTCCGCCGGAACTGAGCTGGAGTGGAGAATGGCCCACCCCTGGAGCTGCAGATTCTGAATTCTGTCCGCAGTGAGGAAGGCTCTTAATCGCCTCGTGTCTAACCTGGCACCTATAAAATATATGAACTGCGTGGGTGCTAGGTTGGATTTTTCTGTGTTTATTGTGATGCCCAGATGGGGAGCAAGATGGAGAAAGGAGTCTCGCGCCAGTAATAGTAGATGCCTTGTTGGGGCGGTGAGAAGCCAGTCGTCCAGGTAAGGAAAGACCTGCACCCCCTGAAGCCTCAGGTGGGCCGCTACCACTGCTAATACTTTGGTGAACACCCTGGGGGCTGTGGTGAGACCAAAGGGAAGGACCCGGAATTGGTAGTGACTGGCTCTCAGCCGGAAGTGGAGAAACCTCCTGGAATGCCTGTCCATAAGTATATGGTAGTACGCATCCTTGAGGTCTATGGAGCACATCCAGTGATTTTCTCCCAGAAGGGGGAGAATAGACTGCAACGTAACCATTCGGAATTTCTCTTTGGGAACTGCCAGGTTCAAGAGTGAAAGGTCTAAAATTGGTCTTAGATCCCCCGTCTTTTTTGGCACTAAAAAGAACCTGGAGTAGAACCCTGATCCAATCTGGTCTGGGGGGATGGGCTGGATGGCTCTTTTCTTTAGCAGATGGCCAATTTCTGCCAAAGCGGCCTCCCACTGACCGGGTGGAACGTCGGGGAGGGACTTCAATTTTGGCATGTGACGAAATGGGATACGGTATCCTCTGGATATGATTTGGAGGACCCAGCGGTCTGATGTTATGGACTCCCATGCCGCTAGGTGCTCCGAAAAATGTCCCCCGACTGCCTCCAGAGTGGAGCAGCCGGGCAACCCTTCAGGGCTGCTACGCGGGCCGTTCAGAGAAGGGTTCTCTGGACCCGAAGTTCCTGGGAGCCCCTCTGCCCCTGGGGCGGCGTCCTCCCTGTCCTCCTCTGCCACGGAAGGACTGGTTGTCCGGAGCGGGCTGGGATTGCTGCGACTTCCGGAACCACATCTTCTTCTGGCCCTTTTGGTTCCTAGAATAGGGCCTCTGGGGCACAGAGAAGCGGATTCCGATGGCAGACAGCGTCTTCCCGTCCTTTTCACTCTGGGTCAAGGTATCACGAACAGTTTTGCCAAAGAGGGCAGAACCATCGAAGGGGGCGTTCACAAATGACGCCTTGAAGGGCTCCGTGAAATCGCAATGACAGATGCAGGCCTGACGTCTGGTAACTAGGCCTGCCCCTGCGGCTCTAGGGCACCTTCCGTAGCATGGGACAGTAACCGCATAGAGGTATTAGTGACGGACCTGAGAGTGGCCATACGGGTGGAGTGCAACACTTTGTCCTCCTCCGACATGGACTCTGGGGGGGATGCAGCGTATTCTTTGATAAGATCGCGCTGCATCCTAATCACATGTGCCAGGTAGTTCAGCGCCCTTACTGAGAAGGTCGCTGAACTAAACATCCGCTTCCCCAAGCAGTCCATCATCCGAGACTCCTTGCTCGGGGGATGGACTGAGGGACTCTCTTGAGCAAGTTCCCTCTTGGTGGCAGCCGCCATCAACATGGCATCTACCGGAGGCCCCTTACTCCAATGGGCACGGTCAGCCGGGGGACTGAGTATACGGTCGGGCCTTTTTGGGATTGGCTCCACGGTGTCTGGTTCCTTCCACGCCCTGGTGGTAATGAGGTCCACCAGGGGGTCGGCAGGAGGGGACACCCAAGAGGTAGACGGGCCCACTTCAAATGCCTCCAAGAACACGGACTCATCCGAGGAAGACTTGGGGGCAGACCACCCCCCCCCCCTTATGCGGAGCATTTCCATGATGTCTCCAAATGAGACATACTCAGGGGGTGATCTTGAGGAGCCTTCCCCTTCCTCCAAGTCCGTGTCTTCTGTGAGAGACTCGGGGGAGTCTATGTGCCTCCTTTTGCACGTATGCTTGCGGGGGGCATCCTCCAGGGGGCTGTCAGAGGACTCCTCGCAAACAGTGACCTGTTCCAAAGGAACAACTTGGGGCAAAGGAGCGGGCTGTCCCAATGGCCGGATGGTGGAAGCCTGGCCCAGTGCAGATGGGGCGCGGGACGGAGCCGAAGCAAGTGCCGGGGGTCCGGAAACCCTCAACAGGGCCCTCTCCACTACATCAAAAGCCGAGGGGGGAGCTGACCTCGACCAAAGGATCCGACAATCGGCTCCCCCTGGGATCCGAGGAGTGGATCGGAGCCGGCGCCGAAGCGCTCGGATCCGAGGGGACAGTGCGCTCCGACACAGACGGCGCCGAAGGAGCACTGACCCCCCCCGGATCCGAAGCTCGGATCCAGGCTCCGAGAGGTCGGATCCGAAGCACTCGAGGGCAGGGTCGGATCCGAAGTACAGAGTACTATCGGCGCCGACCCACCCCGCTCGGCTGCTCGGCTCCAACTGCTCCGAACCCGGGTAGCGGGTCGGAGAAGGAGCTATAGGTTTAAAGAAAGGGGTCGAGCTCCCCCCCAGAGGGGGGGGAGGCAAGAGCACTCCCATCTGCATCTGGGCCTGGATGAACCTTCTCATCATCCGGTCCAGATCAGCGTCCGATAAACTACAAGTCGATCTCGACGAGGCTACCGAGGTAGGCCTTGAGTGCCTCCTGGATAGCCTCGACGGAGATCGAGTCTCCTCCTCCTCGGGTCCCGGTGAAAAGCACACGGGTGACCGGAGCCGAGGAGGGGGAGAACCAGCAGACAAGGAGGCCGGAGGAGAAGCCCGCTTGGCAGGCGGGGCCGAAACAGAGGTCTCGGCCCGCCACTTATGGTGCTTCTCCCTCCGGTCCTTCTTTCTAGCTTCCCTCTCCTCTGTACCACTACAGGGAGGTTGAGTCCCAGGAGGAGGAGGGGGAGCCGAAGAGGAGGGAACCGTAGACATGGTACCCCTCGAAGGAGCGGAAGTCGGAGCCGAGTCTGGGGGCAAGAGTCCCGCCAGGACCAGCTTAGACCTCTGCTCCTTCAATGCCCTGGGGTTGAACCCTGCACAAATGGAACATCCAGAAGTGAGGTGTTCAACCCCAAGGCATCGAACGCACCGAGTGTGGCCATCCGCAGGGGAAAGCTTATGGCCACACTTGGAGCACTTCGAAAAAATAGCCTTAGGTTGTTCAGACATCCTAAGAGCCTAGCTTTTACTTAAACCAATGTAAAAAAAAAAGTAAAAGTAAACTAGCCACACAACACAGGCCCAAACACACACTACGCTACCAGCGAGGGGAGGGAAACTAATATATAAAGATTAATAAAACTAAACAACTTTAACTACAAAAAGGGGAACCTAAACTTTCACACAAAACTGTCAAAAAAATTTAAATTTTAGCACTAGAAAATCTTAATAAAACCACTTAGCTGTAGAGCTCAAGAAAACCAATCTGGTCACCAGCGCGGCAAACTAGATCTGGGGTCATGTAGGGAGAGCAGGGCATTATGGGTGAGGGGAGGAGCTGAGAGCTCGGATCCATAGCTGGAAAACCATGCCGGTTCGGATCCGATATCGGATCCATAACCCACAGGTTGCAGACAAATGAATCTCCTACTTCAGATCTTACATTAACAGTGGATGTTCTTCTGATCAGTGCACCATTATTCCTAACACATGGGGGGAGGGTGGTATTATCACCACTGCTGTCCAGCTGAGGTACCACAGCTTTACTTTCCTAGTATCATACATTTGAGGTGTGAACTCAACTTGCAAGCAGAGGGGTATATAGGCAGATGTATGAATATAATTTCTCAAACTACTCCAAGCAAGTGGCCTGAAGACCCCTGAGACAGAAAACTTAGTCAGCCAAGAGGGGCATAGTATGAAGTGGAAGGAAAGGCCCCTGTGTTCTAGGGTGTTTCCCATGGGATAGGAACTGAGGGATAAAGAGAGAGAGAGTAAAGAGAAATTTAAGTGTAGAGGGGAAGAAGGGTTAGAAGGAATACTCTAACAGTAATCAGTAGTGCATCTACTGTTAAGATACATTCTTATACAACTGTGCTATGTCCTGACTGAAATCACTATTGCAGTATTCCTGTCACATGGATAATTCCCAGAGCCAATGGGAAAGTAAGGGTCGTTGGTTAAAAGGCAGTAGAGCTGTTCAACAGGCTAGATAGGACTGACTTAGAGAAGACAGCTCTAGACCTCGAAAAGCATCAGTCCTGTAGTATTTAGTGAAAGTGTGTACGGATTACCAGGTTGTAGCTTCCTGCATGGACCTGGCATCCACTCTTTTGTAATAAGCTCCACAGCCTGCTACTGTTTTGGTAGAGTGAGCTTAAGGGCATGAGGGCAAGGACTTGCCATGTATAGAGTAACAAAAGAAGATGGCCTTGGAGATCTAGCTTGCAATGCTTTACTTGGATACCAGTTGGCCCAGTTTTGAGTCCATGAAAAACACAAACAGTCGATCAGCTTTTTGAATGAATTTTTTTGTCCAAATAGAATCTTAGCTCTATGCAAATGTCCAGAGAAGGCAGTATCCTTTCCTCCCAATTCTGTGGGATGGGAAAGAAGCTAGGTGCATTTATGGCCTGACTGAGAGACTGCTCATTCACTACATTAGTCACGAATGAAGGATTAACTCTGAGGGTCCCCCTATCTTTGTGAAAAATAAGAAAGGGTGGAATGGCCATGAGTGCCTGAAGCTCTGAATCTCTCCTAGCTGAAGTGAAGGCCAGAAGTATATGATAGTTTTACAGGTACAGAATTTGAGGTTTTCTGATGATGCTGGTTCAAAAGGAGGTAAGGTAAGCTTTTTCCAGCACAAATATGAGGTCCAAAGTAATAATAATGGGTTTTCTAGGTAGTCTAAGATGCAGGACTCCATTAAGGAATACCTTGACCACAGATAAGGACATAAATGGGGGAGTGAAACCAGTTGGTATAATGGTTAAGGTCTTCGCTCCTCATACACAAGGTATACGTTTTTATCCTGACCTCTGGCCAATGCCTGTTTGGAGTTTGCATGTTCTCCCTGTGTCTGTGGGGTTCCTCTAACCTCTGAAAAACATGATGAGTGTTTCCATCCCAAACTCACCAATGAATGGAGCTGTGGGCAACAGCACAGACTCCACATTGTGCCTTATTGGGGAAGAGCTGTACAGACCAACCACTTTGGGCATCTACTGTGGTGCACAGTATCCTCAAGATAGGAGAACATGTATCATAGACTGCATGCAGTAGCAGGGTGAGACACTTGACAGTGTAAAATATTGGTCTAGGTGATAAGGCCATGTTGACTAATGTCCCCCAAATGGGCATGGGTAGTTACTGGTGATAAGTGGGTTGAGGACCTGGCCTAGTCCGACCTATGCCAAGGACCCATGCGAACAGTGGGAGGGGTGTATGTGCCCCTGTTGGCCAGTGTGTTCCCACCATAAAGCACAGCAGTCCTGGGTCAATAAGCTGCTTGGTGGTGTCTATTTGCCCAACCTGGGCTACCTGGGATAGCTCTGTTGAGCAAAATCTGGACATAAAACCAACCTGCCAAACACGCACTGAGAATTGTCCGGAGCCAGCTTGGAAGTGGATGACATGATGATATGGAGGAGACTGGATATGCTATGTATCCAAGAGACAAGATGGAAGGGGAGTGCAGCAAAGCCACTTGGCTTGGAATCCAGAGTCTACTACTCAGGAGGAGGACAGGCTAGAAATGGTGTGGAAATTGTGGTGAGAGAAAGGCTTCAGAAGGTAATGAGGAACATCATCAGAATTAGTGACAGACTCATGGCAGTCAGACTCCAGTGTAATGATAGGGCAGTATTCATAATCTCAGCATATGCCCCACAGCAGGGGTGTGCTAGTGAGAAAAAGAGTGAATTCAGACAGCAGTTGTAGGACTTACTAGGTAAAGCAGGACAGCATGAACTGTGTTGATAATGGGAGACTTGAATGCACATATCGGGACAGACAGAACAGGATATGAGGACTGCCTGGGTCCACATGGGTGGAGCAACAGGAATAAAGGAGAGGCCATTCTATACTTCTGTCTGGCTAATGGCTTGATAGTAGCCAATGCATGGTTCAGAAAGAGAGACAGTTACAAGATCACATACAAGAGAGGCCAACATGTAGCTCTGGTAGACTTATGCCTAGTAAGGAAAGGACACTGGGGTAGAATCAATGATTGCAAAGTCATCCCCAGTGAAAAAGTCAGCCAACAGCATAAACCACTGGTTGCCATGATCAGCTGCAAGCAGTGGTCAGAGAAGGCGTCAAGTTCAACAGAGACCAGGCTGAAGACCTGGAAGTTGACTGGAGAGAAAGTACAACAATTCAAGGAATTACTAAGGACTGTAGCACCCCAAGAGGAGGAGGAAATAAGCGTAGCTGAAGAAGAATAGCAGCGCCTCAAAACTGCATTTGTGAGGACTACAGAAGTGATATATGGTCGAGCCAGGTATGAAAATAAAGTACATAAGGAACGCTGGTGGTGGAATGCAGATGTCCAGGAAGTCATAAGAAAGGAAGAGTGCAGGAAAAAGTAGGAGATAGAAAACACTGTCCTGACTAGGAAGGAATGCTGGCTGACTAACAAAGAAGCTAAGAAAGGAGTTGCAATAGCAAAGAATAGGGCATTGGAGGCACTCTGCTAGCTTCTGGAAAGTGACTCAGTAGGTGGCACAGGTCAAGACACCCTTCATAAGGGATGCCAGCAACAACCTGCTCACCAGTCCACAGGAGATTAAAGGCAGATGGAAGGAGTATTTCCAGCAGCTTCTGAATGAAGAAAACCCCACAGAAGCTATACTACCCCAGACACAGCCTATGATGAGAGGAGAAGAAGAGGAACCCACCCTAGAAGAAGTAAGAGTAGCACTAAGGAAAATGAAGTCGGGAAAGCATCAGACTCAGATTGGATCACAGCAGATATGATAAAGATGCTGGGTGAGATAGAGGAGAAATGGCTCTTGAGGGTATTCATAGCAGTGTGGAGAGGAAGCCATATCCCAGATGATTGAAGAATAAGTGTACTCATGCCAGTGTACAAGAACAAAGGGGGCATCTACAAATGTGAGCAGCACAGTCACCAAACTCCTGTCACATTGAAAGAAAGTTCTGGAGAGGGTGATTGATAAATGGATATGCAGAGTAGTACAATGCAAGATGGGAGATGAGCAGTTTGGATTCATATCAGGATGCAGCACAACTGACCCGATGTTTGCATTGAGACAGATAGCTGAGAAGAAGCTATAGATGAGGAAAGAGTCCAAATGGGCATCCTTATACTTGGAGAAAGCATTGACAAGGTCCCAAGAAATCTGATTTGGGCAGTCCTGTGGTCATTTGATGTCACAGAAACATTGGTAGAATTAGTGCAGGCTATGTACAAGGACCCAATGACTCAAGTACAAACAGTGTTAGGTCTCACAGAGGAGTTCCCAGTAGGAGTGGATGTGCACCAGGGTTCAGCTCTAAGCTAACTGCTGTTCATACTGGTGATGGACTACATTAGCAAATAGGTCGGAGGGGACTGATCAACAAAGTTGCTGTATACAGGCTGTGGCATTACAGGAGGACTCTGAGCAAGAACTTCAGCAAAGAATAGGGGAATGGAATGCAAAACTGAAGGCATGTTGGATGAAACTAAGCACCAGTAATATAGTGGTAATGGCAGCAAATTGGGAAATCAGAAGAAGCTGAGAATTGAGATAGAAGGGTAGGTAGTGGAACATGTTAACAGCTTCAAATACCTGGGAAGTGAAGCAGTAACCCTTTCTGTTGTGTGATAAGATCTGGTTGGTGTGGGAGTTTGTAGTACTTGCCCTTAGCTAGAAAAAAAAACAAAAACAAAGGAGAACCAATGCTGTCTTGGCCAAAAAAGAATCACTAGCGAGAGTTTTGTTTTTTTCATTTTTGAGTCCATATAAGAACTTTTGGAATGAAAGGTAGTTGATGAACATCTATGTCCACTGAAATGTGAAAGCATCTGTCATCCAAGCTGAGAGGTAAGGGTCCCTGATGCAAAATAGTGGAAGCTGTTTGTTGGTCTTTGAAGCAACTAGATCTATCTGAGGCATCCCCCAGTACTGAAGGATGTCCTGGAAAAGCTGTCTGTACAGGGTCTATTTGTGAAAGTCCTCCAAGGACCTGTTTAAAGAGTTTGCCAGCACATTTTCATGTGATATGTATGTAGCTGTGAGCAACATGTTTCTCTGGGTGGCAAGGTCCCAGGCTTTCTGTGCCAGTCTGCACGACTGGTAAGATGTGGTGCCTTCTTGCTTGTTTATGAATCTCATTACTGTTACTGCTGTATTGTCTGTGAACACTCATAGGCTACCTGGTTTTCATAGCTGTGAAAAAAACCTGAAAAGCCTTGATGAGGGCCCTAATTTCCTTCATGTTGATGTGTTTCTTTAGTAGCATTGGCTACCATTCCTCCATGTAATCACTGGGTGCCCGTCATAGGTACAGTACATAGGTTCAGATGTTACACTCATAGGTTGAAATGTCACTTTAAAGTGCCAATAAAAGATTCAAATGCATATTCTTTTCTATAGATCAGAAGTCCATGTTCAAAATATTACATCTGATTTTGCCACAGTAACCATGGTTGTAGCTTGGATTTTTGAAAATCTGAACCAACATCTTGAATTTAGCCCTTTTCATATGGAAATATAGCTTCTCATTGCATCCTCTTTTAGGGCACTGCATTATAAACACAACTAAAATGAAAGAAGTGACAATGAATATAATACTTCCTTGAGAAAACTTCAGAACTAACCCATCCATTTATACAAAAAACAAAGCACCTAGCGGGAAGCTCTGGAAAAACATTACATGGCCTTGTTATTTCCTCTCAGAGAAGTAATGTGTCTTAACGTTGCTCTTACAAGTTCTTACTATTTCTTTACACTGTACTTAAGTAACACATTCTGAAAGGAATGGATATAACAACACCAACACCAGATGCATTTAATCAACACTAAAAAATCCAAATACAAAGATTAAGAAGGCAAAGCGGCTGTCTAAGACGATTATAGGTATGTCTAATGAAAAGAGAACAAATGAAAATCAGGAATGTATGTTAAACTGAATATAGATGTTTTAGAAATAGCAAAAACAAGAAAGAACGGATATTTAAATGAGCAGTGCAGAAAACGGGAAGAAGGTAATAGACTAGAAAAGAAAACAGGTTTGTTCAGTGGAATTAGTGATAGCAAGAAATATTTCCAGGTAAAAATGGGCATTGTGAAAGAGAAAGATGTGAGGGGCTAACAGAAGCAGAAGATACTTAGAGGAGGTGGCAGGATTATACAGCTGGACTGTATAAGACAACTCTTACATTACTGATATGTACACTGCATATTATACTCTTTGATCTAGAGCTTGGAGTGAGAACTTAAATGACCCTGGAAAGTCTAGGTAATAACAAGACTGTAAGAAGTGATGCAATTCTAGTTGAATTGCTTAAAATCCTGCCAAATTATACTGGTACAATGCTACTTGGAATTTGCCAGCAAATTTAGAAAGCACAACAGTGTCTGTTAGATTGGAAAATGTCAATGTAAATTCAGTTACAAAAAGAGCAATGCTAAAGATTGCTCAAATTACTGGCCAAATGCAGTTGTTTCATGTGCTAATAAGGCAATGATGAAGATCCTGTAAGCAAGACTGAGAACTGACTTGTATCAAATCTGGTTTTAGAAGGGACAGAGGCACCAGACATCAAATTGGTAACATCAACTGGGTAATGGAAAAGTGAAGTGAGCTCAGAAATATGTCTACTACTACTTAAATTATTAACAATCTATGGCAAGTCCCTACAGAAATGGGGGATACTGGAGAAATATGTCTACTACTACTTAAATTATTAACAATCTGTGGCAAGTCCCTACAGAAATGGGGGGTACTGGAGAAATATGTCTACTACTACTTAAATTATTAACAATCTGTGGCAAGTCCCTACAGAAATGGGGGATACTGGAGAAATATGTCTACTACTACTTAAATTATTAACAATCTATGGCAAGTTCCTACAGAAATGGGGGGTACTGGAGAAATATGTCTACTACTACTTAAATTATTAACAATCTATGGCAAGTCCCTACAGAAATGGGGGATACTGGAGAAATATGTCTACTACTACTTAAATTATTAACAATCTATGGCAAGTCCCTACAGAAATGGGGGATACTGGAGAAATATGTCTAATACTACTTAAATTATTAACAATCTATGGCAAGTCCCTACAGAAATGGGGGATACTGGAGAAATATGTCTAATACTACTTAAATTATTAACAATCTATGGCAAGTCCCTACAGAAATGGGGGATACTGGCTCAAACTATTTGCCTTCTATGAAATTGGTATGCAGAATGTGGAATAACTGAATTGTTCCAAATTGGAAAGAGTATGACAAGACTGCATATTGTTTCCTTTATTCAATCTATATGCTGCACACACACACACACACACACACACACATATATATATATATATATATATATATATATATATATATATATATATATATATATATATATATATATATATATATATAGGTATACATTAATTTCTTCAAAACGCATTTGTGCAGACATACGTTTGTACAACTTTAAATGCCGAGAAACAAAAGTCCGAACATAACATGATTTCGAAAATGGAAATCTGCAAAACCAGATTCAACCATTTTCAAAATCAAAAAATCTATATATGGTGTTATGCAGGGGGGAGGGGCAAGACCTCTACACCCCCCATGTGGGGGGGTTGCACCCCCTCACACCCTGTACTTTAATATACAAACTCCGAGATCGCACTACAGTGAGGGAAAGGGTTAATTTCCCGATCCCAGCTATAGTGCGATCTGCACCCAAAATGCTGACTTCGAATGAGCGAATGTCAATGTGCATTCGCTCATTGGAAGTCAAACAGTTTTTTTTCGGCATTTGAGGGATCTGGAGGTTGTACTTTCACACTTTGGCGAATTGTACAACCTCCTTACAAAAAAATGAATGTATACCATATATATATATATATAGAGAGAGAGAGAGAGAGAGTGTGAAAAGCTGGGTTTTATTAATCATGTCTGGAATCAAAATTAAGAAACAATATTAACAACTTCTGATATGTAGATGATACAGCATTGATGGCTGAAAGTGAGGAAGAGATGGCTGAGGAAGATTAATGCGTAACTCACAAAAAATAGCCTGTTGCTCACAATCAAAAGGAAAAAAAAAACTAAAATTATGTAATCTAGTCCTGTCATTTCTTTTTTTTTTTTTTTCAAAGATAGGGGAGAAGTACAAGCAGTGGTAAACTTTTATACTGGGAGCTAAAATCTCTGCAGATGGTGAGTACAATCAGTATATTAAAAAAAAATGCTTTTCGTAAGGAAAGCTAATGCAAAGTCTACATAGGATTCTTAAAGAGAAAGCCATCACATTGTCAGTAAAGGTCCATACAGTCGGAGCTATGGTATTAACAGGAATAGCTTAGGGCTGTGAGAGTTGGACTATAAATAAGGATATGCACTCAGAAATCAATGCTTTTGTAATGTAGTATTGGGCAAAACTTTAGAGAATTCAACTGACTGCAAGGTGAATACTTAAATCAATCCAGACTGCTCACTGCAAAGTCTGATGATAAACCCTGAACTCAGTGACCACATAATGCAAAAACAGACTTATCAAGGTTTAATTTCTCCAAGTCTTTTTGGTTTCTAGTACCATGACAGGAATGGGCCCCATAATCCCATTCCAAAGTCAAAGTATGATTATAAGTTAGTATTATTTCAATCTTTGATTTAGCCAAAAGTACTCTTCTCAGCACAAGCACTGTGCCCAGAACTGACTCATCCTGCAATTCATACAGAGTTACATGTACTGGCAAATCTAAATATGACTGTAAGTTCTTTTTTATGGGACCCATTGCTTCTACTACTATTGGAACTGTCTGGGTATCCTTCTTCCACATTGCCCTCATTTCTGCCTGCAAATCCTAGTATTGTATGCCTTTGTGACTCTCTGTATGTAACACACTGTAATCATCGGGTCTAGTAATTTCAGTGATCAATGTTACTTTTGTTTTCTTTTCATGGACTGAGCCCATGTGATATAAACATCATCCTTCTCTGTAATGCTTTGTGGCTCATGCACTGAGTGCTTCTCAGCTACTTCAGTTTTGCAATGTTTGCACAATCTCCAGTGCAATAGTCTTGCGTTATTATTATACCTTTCAGTATACAGGCCCTCTGCCATTAGTGTATCACATCCAGCAACAAGATGTGCGACTGTTTCCAGTTCTGTTTTATAAAATATGCATTTCTCTGTTTCTCCCACATGTTCAATGGACTTTGTAAACCAACGTGTTCTTAGTCCACTCTCTTGGGCCACTAATATAAATCTTTCATCTTTTGGTTTAAATTCACCTCTCTCTAACCATTGCTGCATCAGATCCTGAGTTTACTGTACTTACAATTATATTTATGCCTTTCTAACACTTCTTGACTTCTTGTCTGATCCTTCTTCTTGTATTCTTTCTTTTGTTTTTTTTTGACACAGAGTTGTTGCCTGTTTTTTGTCTACTTCTGGTTTGATTTCCATTCCTGCTTTACACCGATTTATACACATCTGCTAAACTAAGCAGGGAAGTCATCTTAGACTTATTCTCCTCATGTTTTAAAACTTTCAGTATGTTTGGATCTGGTGAAATCAGTAGATATGTATATAGTCTTACAGCTGCAGAGCTATACATGTAATCAGTCTCAAGGAGGCCAATACCTCCTTCAGAACACGGGATACATAATCTTGGTATACAGTGATTTTTATACATCATTTGATAAATGTGAAGCATTTTTCTTGTTTTTCTGCCCAACTGATCTAATACCATTTGGAGCCAGTCAGTCACTTCAAAACTGCAAGTTAGAACAGGGAAAGCAAATTGGTTTATGTCTTGGACTTTGTTCCTAGACATCAGGGCTATTTCAGTATTAATTTTACTCTTCTGAAATATTCCTTACTGAGTTTTGTTCACATTTCTTCATGTTTTATTGTCGATCCCCCAATTCCCAAATATTTATAGACTCCTTCCTGCTCATGTTCCTTTTTAGCACCTTCCTGTCCCAGACTGATATTTTCTTGGTGATGCATTTTTCCTGCTTTAAATGTTGCTTTTGTACATTAATGAAGAACAAATGTCATTCTGAGAACGTTTTGACCACTTGCATTTGTTATTTCACCTCCTCATCTGATGAAATATATAGTTTTAAATCATTCACAAAAAGAAGATAAGTATTTACACTTTGTTGTTTTCTGAGATCCAAATTGTAACCATGAACTAATGTGTTAAATAGACAGCTTAATGGGTTAAAGGCAAGACAAAAGAGCAACGGTGACAAAAATCACACTGGACCACCCCCCATTTGAGTTTATATCCCTATTTTAATAATTTGTCCTTTATCATGACTTAGCTACAGAATGGTTTGCCACTGTTTTATGATCCCTGTAATGTAATTGATCAATGCTGAGTGTATCTTATATCTTTGTAACCACTCCTTTATCCATGAATATGGGATGCTAGCAAATGTTTTTTGTGATCTATCCATCCCATACTTAGATTCTTCCCTTTTTACAATTCTCCATTATGACTTTATTTAGCAACAAATTATCCTTTGTTTCATAGGACTTTCTTTTGCTACCCTTTTGTTTTATTGCCATGATTGAGTTTTCTTCTAAATGACTCTAATCTCTGCCAGCATCAATTCCAGTATATAATTTATACATCTTCGGAAGGCACATTATAGGTCTATAGTTTTTAGGATAGCTTGAAGGTTCACTCTTGAGAAGGAGCATAATTTTTCCTTATAACCAGTTTGGTGTCTGTTCGGGATATGCATATAAGGGTCTACTTTACTTACCTGAAAAACCACATCACTGACATTCACTTCACCGAGACAAATACACCTGACAAACCAGAAGACCAACATCCAGGGAGGGTGACCTAATGGTTAAGGTGTTTGCCTTATAAACACAAGGTACAGGGTTTGAATCTCACAAGGGATAATTGACTAGGCTTAAAATGGCCTGCAAGGGCAGTTAGCCTAGTACTAATCTATGACATCATAATTCAAATAATTCAAAGAAGGAAACAGAACACTGACATTCCGACCCGAGGTAAGTAACTGCTTGGCCATCCTGTTGAACTCTGCCCCTTACCCCTGCAGTAGTGCGATCTCAGAGTTGGTGTATTTAGTTAGGGGGGTGTAGGGGGTGAAGCCTCCCACATTTGTAGGTTGTTTTTTTTTTTTTTTTTTTTTTTTGAGATGGCCAAGCAGTTACTTATGAAATGTTGATATTCCAGATGTTGGTCTTCTGGTTTGCCAGTATATTCATCTTGGTGAAGTGAATGTCGGCGATGCAGTTTTTTCGGGTAAGTGAAATAGATACTCATATAAATAGTTCTTAATCAAGGCTAAATCTTCATGTAAAGATGTTAATACTTTTAGGCAGAAGTTAGGTACTGTATCTGTGATTGGGGTTTTCCAGTTAGAAGCTTTTCTTAGTTTTGTTTCAATTACTCTGGCCATTACTTCATCCCATTTCATATACTGTACATTTGAACTTTTATTCTTTCTTTTACTACTTCTGTCCATTCAGCATTTTTATATTCCATAGGGTCTTCATAGATATTTATCCAAAATGTCTGTTTCTTCTTTTTTTTGGTGGTGTTTCTATTCCTTTTGCTTTGTTTCTCAATTCTCTATAAATCTTTTTGGGTCATCAATGAATTGCTTATTTTGTTCTTTTCCTTTATATTTATATTTTTATTCATATCTTCTAAGTTTTTCTGCCTGTGCTGATATCTTTATTTTATTATTTTTAATAGTGGAAAATCCTGGTCAGTTCTGATACTGCATGTTGCTTTTATCCAGGTTTTGTATATTTGTTCCCTCTTCCATACTCTGTTACCAGTGACACTTCTTGTCATAATCGCTTTATAGTTTTCTCTATTCGATACTTCCATGAAATCATTTAATTTCTTCCCTTCCTTCCTCTTATTGCCTGTATTTTTGTGGTAAGACTTTATATTATTAATTTTGCTGCACAGTAATATATTCTATTTACTTCAGTTATATCACACGGATTTCTGTTGATAATCTTGATTACTGTGCTCATTTATTTTATCAGGTTTCTAACATTTTGGTTCTTACAGACTGTCTGTAATCTATTTCTTTCATGTCTATCCACCTCTATTAAATAAAGCAACGCTTTCCTTAGATCATTTTCTTCTAAACCGAGTGCACATTTTTTGTTCTCAGTTTCCTGTGGGCATTCTATGGAAAGTTCCAGTACATCTCCCTGTGACATATTCTCTTCAGCTGCATCCTGCATTCATTGATTGCTCTTTAATATGGGAACTTACTGGACTAGTACTCCACAACATCGACTGAGTCCGAGTTGCCCCTGTTTCCTTCCTGCTCTTTCCCTTGCTGTATGACTTCAACTGAACTTTTGTGCTGGTTTCCTACTGAAATCTTCAGAGTATATTCATGTGGCAAGTGATCGGATACTTCTTGTTCCACTTGATTTTCCTTAATTTTGGGAACTCATTGTTTCATCATTCTGTGATGTTACCAGAGATGGATTTTCTGCACTAAATCTTTTACTTTGGAGATAAACCCTAATTCAGTTTCTGTTTCTTTAACTTCTCCATTATTAATCTTCTTTTCTATTTCCCCCCTTTGTTTTCTTATAGCTTCATATGTGTTTACTAGACTAATGACCACAAGGGCCTTTTTAAGCCTAGCCATGCATCCCAAATCACTGACAAATTCTGATACCCTTGATAAGTGCAAGTATGGGGCTGGGAGATGAACCATTTGCATGTTACCTGTTTGCATCAGAGACCATAGGTGCCAAACCAGGGATGACGTTCTATTTTCCCATCGAATTGTCCAAGTTGCACTTGAATTGGGTTAGAGAGGAACTCTGCTTCACATGGATGGGGAACCTGTTCCATAGATGGGGTAGTCTCTGGGATATATACTTATCTCTCCAGCAGGTCCTATTTATATTACAGGCAAGGTTTAAGTCTTTAAAATGGGTAATTCTGGCACTGTTTGTTTTGTGGATGTGCAGGAGGTCCATCAGAGTGGGGTCTGACAATGCCCTGTATACCAGCCATAGATCTACCCTCAAAAGCCTGTAGGAAACAGAATACAGGGATAGAGCCTTGAGGTGGTGTGCATAGGACATAGTAATTATGCCGTGTATTCTTTCAATGAGGAACCTCTGTGGACGTTCCAATTGTTGGATATGCCTGATTAGGTATATACCAAAGGGGGCATTGTATTGAATGATAGGTCTGATGAATGCTGAATACAGTGGAACAATGACTTCCCTGGATTTAGATACAATACCTTTGTTTATAGGTTGTGCAACATAGAATGATTTCCTCACCACTGTAGACAAGTGATGATCAAAGGCTAGATTACTATCTATGTGTGTCCCTAAGTCCCTGACTACTGGGTCAGCTCTAAGGGGTGTGTTGTCAATATGATAATTACCAGGGATGGATGACGTCCCCAAGGATACTATTATGCATTTTTTGGCATTTAATTTTAGTTCATGGCTCTGACACCAGTTATTTGTCTGTGTCAGCCTCTCCCTGAGAACATTTGCGTCAGTATGACATTCAATGACAGTTCCTAATTTGCAATCATCTGCAAATCTAGTCAGCAAGAGACCACTGACATTAGCTTTGACTTCTGAGAAGTAAATGCCAAAAAGAAACTGCCCAAGGAATGATCCCTGAGGGACTCCACTTGTGACTGGCCTCTTTGTAGAGGTGGACTTCCCAATTCTAACTTCCTGGGTCCTGTCAGTGAGCCAGTTTGCTATCCACTGGGTGACATACGGGTTTGTACCTAACCTCTTGAGTTTGTCAACAATGCCCTAGTGGAGTATTCTGTCAAATGCCTTGGCCAGGTCAGTAGTCTGAACGATTTTGCCCTCATCCATTGCTTTGGTGACCTTCTTAAAGAAGTCCACCAGGTTCAGTAGGCATGATCTGCCCTTGACAAAACCAAACTGGGTTGGGTCCAGTGTCTGGAGGTTTACTAAATCTATATTGATCATCTCCATGATAATTCTTTCAATGGCTTTACATATAAGGTTAGTGAGACTTATAGGTATGTAGTTTCCAGGGTCTGTAGATGGCCCACTTTGTGCAGAGGGATGACTGTTGCCTTTCTCCATTCATGAGGCACAAAGCCTGTTTGGAGATTACAGTTAAATAGTAATTCCAGAGGTCCTGATAGGTCATGTTTCATGCTATTTAGAAGGCATCCTGGGATATTGTCTGGGCCCATTGATGCAGTGTTCTTGGTCTTAGAGAGAGCATTAAGGACCTGTTCCCTAGATATAGTAGGGAGAGTTATACTTGATGATATTTCCTGAGGGAAGTTTGAGGGGGAGAGAGGAGTAAAGTTGGAGCTGAATTTATCAGTCAGGAGGTTTGCTATAACTTCTGGCTCAGTATAGGTGTCTCCATTTACCATGAGTTCTGCACATAATTGTGTATTGCCTTTGAGGTTTTGGACATAACTAAAGAATGTTTTTGTTTTTTTTGTATAGTGAAATTTTTCATACATGGATGCCTTTTGATGTTTTCCTCTTCAAATATCTTTGGTGCTGCTTTTTGAAGTAATTAGATATGCGTTTTCCTTTGCATAAATATTGTTGCACCATATTAAATCTTTTTCTTTTCCATGACCATATTTCTCCAGATGTCTCCTGCTCCACCTATTTCTCCTTACTTTGGGGACTTGTTGTTCCATTATGCTGTGACATAACCTATATTAACCTTTCTATGCTAAATCCTTCACATCACAGGTATTCGATAACTTCAGCTTCTATTTTTGTAACTTCTACTTTACTAATCTTCTGTTCTACATTCACACTTTGTATTCTTATTTTTTGTATTGTGAAATTTTCCATATCTGGGTGCCTATGCTTGTATTTCTCTTTAAATATCTTTGGTGTTGCTTTTTTATATTGATTAGTTTGGCTTTCTCACTTGTATAAATACTGCACCATATGGACATGGGAAGGAAAGAGATCTGATATATTTTTTATAAACTGTCTTTCGGCTTCTCCTGGTTATGGGTTATGGGTTGCCACAGCAGAACTCTGGTCCGCTAATGATTGGCAATGAATTTTTATGGTGTCAAGTTGCCAGACCAGCACCCAGCCTTCAAAGAAGGCACACTCACACATGCACGCACCTACCTGCATGTCCTTAAAGTCACTCGACTGCAGGAAGGACATGCAGACTCTGCACAGAAGGCACTCCAGCCGATAATCGAACCAGTGAAACTCTTGCTGCTAACCACTGTACCACCGTATATTTTTTATACCTGTCAAAAATCTCTTCGTTTTGTTTACAGTTTTATACTTCTTCTGTAGGTTCTTTTTCCAAAATTTTTCATTGATCTGTTTTATTAATGAACATATATTTGCATTTGAAGCTTTTGGCAGCTTTTCTTGTACAAGTATTTTTTCCTCTAAATTCTCTTACTGTTGTTGAATATCTTCTGTCTGGAAGTTCTGGGTTTCTTGCATATAATAACAATACATAATTTCTTCCTTATTCTCAATAGTCCAGTCTGTCATCTTTATGGCTCTTTTTCTGGCCTGTCAGTTTTTGTGGACTACTAATTCCTTCACAACGGGGTGGGGGGGGGGGGCATTCTCCCTCTGAGCCTAGCCTAACATCATTGTAGGAATGTTTTTGCATCTTGGGGATTTTACACTGTCATTTTTTCCAGTCCTGACACCACTTCACCTACCAGGATTGAACACTTTTTTTATCCTGGGGCTTGTGCACCCATCTGTCTTTTTTATTTTTTAACCTAATTCTGTCCATGATGTATGCTGTATAAAATGCAATCTATATATCAGTGTCTTCTTGGTGAGATTTTGGATAAACAGGGTCCATCTCATAAAGGCACTCACCAAGTCTTGAGGATGTATTCAGTTCCAGCAACACTATCGTCCTTTGCTTGCTGAGTTCATCATCTCTCCATTCAGACAGGCATCATTATAGAAGTCACTGATGTTGGTAAAGTTTAAAGAAAGGGGTGTCAGAGTCTAAATTAAATGCATAGCATTACTGAAGTGATGAATATGAGTTTTCACAAAATGAAATAAGCAGTTTTTGGGAGAGAGAGACCTGGTGTAATAATCCAGTTAGGAGCCTCATTACTTGTAGCATTACTTTTAAATTGAAGCTTTGGCCTCTTACCAACAAATGAGAAGACGTTTGACTTGTAAGGAAGAAAAGGATCATTTAGCTGGGACTCTGTTATGGAAATAATTTTGGGATCATGTTGAGAGTTTCAAGATTCAAATTAGGATCATTTATTCATAGTCCAGATATTCATACATGATAAAGAAAGGTTTTTGTTAAATAAATTATGCAAAGTGGTTGAGACTGTAGGCCCTGTGGTTATATGGATGTCACCTTAAAGCATAAGTGCTGTCAACAGGAAAATAAATCTGTACCGAAGACCTTTTGTGCTCCATTTTTTATGCAAAAGTCTTATACTTATCAAATGTGACTTTGGTAAGAACCAGACAAAAGGGTATGTGGTTATTCCTCCATTTTGGGTCTGTAATAGGCAGATTAACTTTTGACTTATAAATTAAAGGTGTGGGCTAGGATTATTTGATGGAAACAATAAAATAGCTGAGGTGAGAAACCTTAATAGAGTAATAAAATTAATGAAAATAAGGGACTGGTAATAACTGTGCCACAGTAATTCTAGATTTTGCTAGAAAGAGGTTATAAAAAATGCTAGATGAAATACTAGGGAATAGACATAGTTCTGAACAGTACAGTAACAGAACTTTAAGGCCTTTAGTGGACGTCATTCCAACTATACTTAAAGACACATATCAGCTTCTAGATTACCTACATTTATTAGACACTACCTTTATACAAGACAAACACCTGCTTATTACTATGGACGTACAGAGTCTTTTTACCTCTATTCCCAACGAAGAAGGGATTGAAGCAATACGTGATTTGTTACAACGTACTCCCACAATGAGTGGGAACACCACCATTCTAGTATGTCAATTACTGGAATTGGTTCTCAGTAACAACGTGTTTGCATTTGGGGGTGATCTATACCTACAAACCTGTGGTGTTGCCATGGGAACCCCCTGTGCAAACACGTATGCAAATTTAGTTGTATATAATTGGGAATTGAACTATGTCTTCGAGCATATCTTGTTTAAAAAAGTTTTAGTCTATAGGCGTTTTGTGGATGACATTTTAATCGTGTGGGATGGTACATTAGATGAATTCTTTACTTTTAAAACATATTTAGAATCTACGACTACTTTTCTTAGGTTTTCTGTTGAAACTTCATTTTCATCAGTGAACTTTTTGGATGTTAGTTTAAATATTAGGAATGGGAGGTTAGTATCCACTTTATATAAGAAGAAATGTTGGAGGAATGCAATTTTGAAATATGATAGTATGCATCCGCGACATACTTTTAAAGGGATACTGAGTAGTCAATTTACTAGACTAAAAAGAATATGCACTGATATGAAAGATCTAAAAAGAGAAGCGGATAATATGGTGGAAATGTTTTTAGAAAGAGGTTATGATTATGGTTTAATAATGAAAGTCAGAACAAGAATTTTACCTCAAGAGGATCCAGACTCTGATAATATGAGTAATAATTATTCTCCACCTGGTTATAGAAGAGATGTGTATAACTACAGGGAGAAAGTATCGTTCATTACGACCTATACTAATGATTTTCAATATATACGGAAAATACTATCCAACAATTGGAAAGTGTTATTAACTGATGAATCCACGTTAAAGTTAGTTGGTACCACTCCCCACATAGTTTATAGAAGTAATTCTAACTTGAAATCTTTACTGTGCGACAGGCCAGTTTTGATTAAAAATGTAGTACAAGAGTACAATAGTACCCTTGGAACACATCCCTGTGGACACTGCAATTATTGCAATTATATTACTAAACAGCAAGATTTCGTACACCCAGAGTTTAACTATGTGTTTAAACCAAGATTTAGGGCTACTTGTGATACCTCTGGTCTTATTTATCTGGCTACCTGTGAGTGTTGTTCTGCATACTATATAGGCCTCACTAAAAGAAAGTTGAGAAATAGAATATACAACCACCAGTATGATATTAAAAAGAAAAATGAATTAAATGCCTTGGCCAAACACATCATTTCTAATCCAACACATGCTTTTGTATTTAGAGTACTACAAACTGTAGATGTTAATGTTAGAGGTGGTGACTATATGAATTTACTTGAACTGAATGAACTGAAATGGATTTTTAGACTAAGAGGACACCACCACCCAGGCCTGAATAATTACATTATGATAAAATCTTTTCTCAACAATCGAAGATGATTTTAATATTTTTGATGTCTTTATACTTAGCCTAATACATGATTATTTATTCATTCTCATTTGTTTTTCAGTTCATTTTAGTCTATTCTATTTTCTATTTTTTATTTGTTAGCCCACCAGAAACATCTCTAAATACACTTTACATTGGCCAGAGCGCCGTGATTAATTTTTAAACATGTGTTTTGAGCTGTTTTTAGATTGCATACTCTTTTGTTCTAAAACTCCTATGGGTTATGAATTATAAGGTTTTTTACCCATATTTATTCTTCTACTTAAGTCTATACAGTACCATATTTAATATATTACTTCCACTCTCATTCTCACTTTTAATTTAAATGTGTTTTTAGAGAATTGATATATGTATAATATTTATTTATTTGTTTATTGTATTTATTAAGTATTATAGCTGATGTCTATTTATTTACATATTTCCTAATTAACTCAAGTATGATGTTGGTTTATATACATATATATTGTTGCATACATTTAATTGAGTTTATGCTTATGCGGTTTTATCAGCAATTTTTAAATGATGAATATTGAATTTCATGAATTTTTTATATCAAACATATTTTTATAAATTTATATAATATATATAATACACATCAATAAGTGATTTCCACGCGATGTAAGTCATCCTAAGAGAGACCTGTATCATGAGATGAAAGCATATTACAATCTACATAACGCTATTTCAGCGTTAAGCAATGCTTCACAGTATTACGTTTAGAAGAAATTATGTGTTCTTAAGAATGAACTAGATAACTTCAAAGTGTTTGATTATTTGTATTTGTATGACTTGCTATAATATAGGGCATCCAGCAATTCAGCCCTAGCTGTCAGCTGTTTTGAGGCTTTTTAAAAAAAACCCTTCTAAAAGTTAAGGATGCTTTTAATTGAATTATTAGTTTAATTGATTAATTAACTTTAAGCATTGAGATGTGCCTCCCTATAAATATGCTGCCTGTTTTCATGTAGTATTGTCTGAAGAAGCGTATCATAGTATACGCGAAAGCGCTCACTGTTTGTTCTTTTATGCCTGAATAAATTATTTCTTGTACGTGGAGAGTCAGAGGTTTTTGTTCTACATTTAGCTGGGACTCTGTTATGGAAATAATTTTGGGATCATGTTGAGAGTTTCAAGATTCAAATTAGGATCATTTATTCATAGTCCAGATATTCATACATGATAAAGAAAGGTTTTTGTTAAATAAATTATGCAAAGTGGTTGAGACTGTAGGCCCTGTGGTTATATGGATGTCACCTTAAAGCATAAGTGCTGTCAACAGGAAAATAAATCTGTACCGAAGACCTTTTGTGCTCCATTTTTTATGCAAAAGTCTTATGCTTATCAAATGTGACTTTGGTAAGAACCAGACAAAAGGGTATGTGGTTATTCCTCCATTTTGGGTCTGTAATAGGCAGATTAACTTTTGACTTATAAATTAAAGGTGTGGGCTAGGATTATTTGATGGAAACAATAAAATAGCTGAGGTGAGAAACCTTAATAGAGTAATAAAATTAATGAAAATAAGGGACTGGTAATAACTGTGCCACAGTAATTCTAGATTTTGCTAGAAAGAGGTTATAAAAAATGCTAGATGAAATACTAGGGAATAGACATAGTTCTGAACAGTACTCTGGTGCAGGGTCTAGAGGAGGGAAGTTAATACATTTCACCTGATAGGCATATAGTTCATTTGGTGTTGGTAGCTATTGAAGGGTAAAGTTTCATGTAAAGGAAACTAGGTAGGGTTTGGGCAGATGATCCGATGCACAGACATGCCATGTAGTGTTCTGACTTGTGTTTTTCACAGTGTTTATCATTTTATCTGTAAATTAATGTCATGTATGTGACCTATGCTCTTTATCTTGTTTCTCCAGTTGTTTTCTTTAATTGAATCTTGTTAGTAGAAATTAAGAATCTTTTATTCTTTTACTGCATTTCCTTATTTGTAGATGTCTCTTGATACTTTCGATGGTTGATGTTAATTATTCAGACTATTTTACATCTTTCTAGCATTTAATTTCATAATAGTCATTTAATAGATATAGATGTGGAATATCATCTGTATTTCTTTCTTTGCTGCATTTTTGCTGCTATGGTTACATAGCATTTGTATGATCATTGATTTTTTCTTTACTGTATTAATGTTAAAAGCTACTTCTAGGAATGTTTATTGTTTTCTGTCATTTAGTGGTGATTGCCTATCTTGGTTGAGGTAGTGTCTATTGTTTAGTTGGATTACCTTTGGTTTTTATTGGTCATGTAAAGGTTGTTTATGTCTTGTTCTCTGCTAACTTCTGTTGTATTCTGTAATATGTTATGCAGGAATTAATCATTATTCAGATAATGTTACTTTGTATAGCTCTGACATTCAGTGATTTCTGGTATGATCTTTTTCTACCGTTTTTCACTGGTGGTTTACTTGGTTATATATGATCTTATCATTTTGTTGCATGTTTTATAGTTTTCTGGGTTCTTCTGATGAAGTAGATGGTACTTGAGAGTCTGCAGCATGCGTTTTTCTTTGTGTTATTGTGTTTTGTTATGGTTGCCTGGCAATTTTTTATTATTGTTTTTGTGTTACTTGTAATCTTATTCTTGTAGTGTGATAACACTTTAGTTATATTACATGGAATTGTATAGGAAAGAAATAATTTCATTTTTTCCACAATTTTTTTTACTTTCTGCTTTTGTTGTCTTTCTATAATTGCCTTTCCCAAAATTCATTCTTTTTTTTTCTGCGGTACCGAGGTGGTGTGTGAAAGGAGTTAAAAATTTGTTTTTCTTCTCTACTGTTGGCATTATTTCGAGTGCTTTTAAAATATCATTAATATTGTATTTCTTTTATTTTACCCTGTTTTACTGTAGTTTTCTCCATTGTTTTCTTTTTAGTGCTTTCCTTATTTCTGACGATTCTTATTGCTTAAAGTAAACATGAAGAAATATGTACTGTTTTGAAGCTATATGCTTGTCAGTGTAATTTGTGCAGGTTTTCTAGAGCTCCTTTCTAGTATATAATAGTGTCTTGAAGTTCAGGTATATAAGTACCTAAATATGTAGACACAAACCATTGTTTGTATTTTTATTTTTTTTTCTACTTTTTCCCCCACTGCCTGATCATCATCAGCTCCCTCACGGCCAATTGGTCTATTCATCCGTCCATTACCAGGGTTGAACCAGGACTGGTTTGTTATGTTTTGTGACAGCCCATGGATTGGGTGGGTGATAGTTTTCATTGCTGAACTGCTTTTCACTTCCATAAGGGGCTGACATCAGCAGTACTGAGGTGCTCAGCTACAGGAGGTACCATGTGACTGTTTCCCTAGTTGTTACCAGAGAAATCCACCTATGTGCATGTGCATGATGATGAGTGTGCAATACTGTGACTTTTGTTGGTACTTTTTTTTTGCATTTGTTGGTTTAATTTTTCCCTATTCAGATGAATGCAAAATAGTTTTAGTGATTTATAATGCAAACAGGATGTAATATTTTGATGACATGCATAAGATGTATATAAATAAAAATATGTATATCCTGAAGCTGATAAACATATTTATTGCATCTTGATATCACTCCCTGCTAATTATACATACCAACTCCAAGATGGCATACAATTGGGAAAGGATGAATTCCCAATCCCTCTGTACTGCAATCTTGAGCATGCAACTACCATTATTTTTCAAAAATTCTGCAATTTAAGTATTACTTGTTGAGAGCTTACCTGTTCAACATTCTGTCCATTTAACATTACAAATGTAAGAGGAGCATGGATTCCCCAGCAATGAAACGTGGAAAATGACAAATATCAGACATCTCGTCAGAGTGAGTGGTTCAACAGGTAACCCAATTCCCTTTGGGTCTGACCAGAAGGCTGTAAGTTCTATTTCTACTCCAGATGATTGGATTAACCAAACTGCGGACATTGCAGTACAGCATTATGGGGGTGCTGCATTCCTGAGTGTGCTGTCCTTTAGATAAGGTGTTACATGTGTAGCGTATCATCTGACTCGTACATTCACCAAAGATATTCAACAATTTGTTCTGTTGCTGGCCCTGTGCTCCCAAAACATTGGTTCTGAGAAATTGGAAGCTTAAACTCACATTAGATACCTTTGGACAAAGGTAGGATCAGTCACAGAAAAATTTTAACCTGGCCTTTAATCTGCTGCATAAAACTCTTCTATGTAAATCATGGTTGAGCAAACTTGAAACTTGAGAGAAACAGGCAGGTGATTTGGAACCACACTAGTGTTTTTGGAACCATTTCAGTGTTGAAAGCTGATGTTTTATGCTCTGTGAATAATAATTCAGTGTGTTCAGGACTGTTACACAAAACAAGCATTTATGTTTCATTGCCCTGCTTAAGCTGTTGTCTCAGTTTTAGGTAGGTAGTTATGTTTGTTTGTTTATTTATAGATTATTTTTATTCAAATGTTATTGTGGTGTTAAGTTACTGTTTGCCGTATTATTAACATGGCTATCAATGATTATATTTTTTAATCAATTTGGTTTTAAAGTGGCCCTGAGTAGAATGTTTTAAAATTACTTTACACCCGAACTGGATAAATAGATATTTCCTTATAATAAGTTTTGCAAATCAATCATGTCTGACAACAGTTTCTTTATGGTCTTGCAAATACCTACTAATTCAGTAATAGTGTCAATCTGTTTTAGCTTCTGCCATCCCCATCTTCATCACTTTTTGATCCTTCCTAGTTTCACGATTTTCCCCAGTGAATCCTGTATTCACATAATGTAATCAAAATATTTGAATTTTTGTTTTACTATAAGACCCTCAAGTGAACAGTCTAGGTTTCCAATGCTTTGATCTTCATGCAGTACATTGAATTATCAAAAGTTTTCTCCAACATTGCTGTTCAAAAATATTGATTTCCCCGTGAATGTCCTTTATTATAATCCACTTCTCATCACAATATGTTATTATTAGGAAAAATCATAACTGTCCTTGCATTTTAATATATTACAGTAATATTAAGCTTATGAATATTGTTACTTATTACACATTGCATTTTCCTTGCTTGAAGAAATTGCAAAGCTTGCACACCTTTTAGCTGAATTGTTATAAAAAGGACAATAAAGTTATAACTGCTGAAAAAGATATACAATTCATTGGGCACTACTTTATATCTGATATTTTTTCTGACCTCGCTCTTCATTTCTATTCATTTTCTCGGCTGTTACTTTTCTCATGTATTTTTTCGCTATCTAATTCTCCCTTACCATCCCAGATCCACATCTCTGTTCTTTTAAGCCATTTCTGCTAAATAAAGCTTCATAAAATGTCATTATTTCTTGGTAACTCCTATTTCTTCCTGTGCATTTTCTCTCAATCTTACATTTATATGTTTCCTTTCTTCGTCCCTTCCTTATTATCCCTCTAACTCAACCAAAAATCCTTCCTTTTTTCTTATTTCTTTCCTATATTTCCCAGTAATGTAGTGAGTTTTGCATTAGACATGTGAGTTTGTAACTTCTTCGGGTTTTCCTTTGAGTAATTTATCACTTTCTCATGTTCCATTTTTATATTTCCAGTGTTGTTATATTCTGTCTCCCTGCCATCCTCTCAACTGTCCAGATTTTTGCAGAATGTCCAGATTTTTACCTCGAAATTTCTGTCTGTTCCTCATAAAATTTGTGGTTTTCTAGCAAATCACTAGGATGATCTGAGGAATGAAATCACTAAATAGTAACATACATGGAAGTTTCAGACTTCATATCTTTTAGAAAATGCATTTTACCCAAACCCTGTTATTCTAGCCACTTTTTAAGCTTGTAAGAGTAATATTTAAAATCTGTCTCTTTTTGGGCCTTTGTCCCCTGATTATATCAGGCTTTGTCCAGATTTCTTGGGCTAAGAGGTTAATATGTCTGTTCCCTGTGGCTTCCATAGTACTCCAACAAAACACAAAAAGTCAGTTATATTAGAAATAAGAAGTACTGAATCCCACCCACTACATTACAGTGCATGATTCCATATAAACACAGCACTTTTACTGTCAAAAACATTAATATACTCTCCAGGACTTGCTAAATTTCATATCTGGTATTAACAAAAGGTTTAAATGAACAAAACTCCATTCAAATTCCTTAAATACATTACAAGTATGGCAAACACATGATTGGTTCCCGAACTTCTTTCACCTGCACAACTTTTACATTGCAAACTCAGTAAAATACTTTCGTAGAAATTATCTGTTATATTTCTTACCAACTCTTTCCTCAAAATGTACTGCCTTTACAGCTATTTCCAGTCCATAAAAAGAATGTAATTTTCATTTTGAGCACAAGATGTCCTCCTAAACACACAATAAGGAAAGCAATGTTCTGTGAGACCTCTGTAGACAACAATCCACTAAGCGAACATGCCTCAATAAAACCATTTCAGTAAACAATTTAATAACTTTGATAAGCTTAAGACTAATAGGGAGTTTAATTATTTTACTCCAAAAAAGGTTTAGTTCTACCACCTCTTTCAAAGCAGGATTTCAACTAGTTTTCAATATTAAAAAAAAATCTAAACTACTTCCTTAATTTTAACCTATTATCCAGCTGTCAGTGTGTAAGATTGCCATACAGTAAATTAGTAGTCTTAAACGTGAAAGTAAACTTAGTATATTAATATAACAAAGGCCTGTATAATTCAGTACTAACTCTGGCATCCCTCATGGCTGAAATAAGCTTGGTAACCCTGACTTTGAAAACTCTAGTAGTTATCAATACAAGAAGGCATGTAACTCTTCCATTCAGGCTGGCAGCTAATAAATTGCCCAAATACTAAAAAAGGTTTTTACTTACATTAGGTACTTTGTATTGCGATACATATAAACAGTGTAGTGACTACAGACAGAATCCAGCTTTATTTTCCTTATTCCACTTTGTACTTATTTTATAGTGTTGTATTAAAACCTGACCTAATGACCTACCATTCCTATATGTCATTATGTCATATCTGCATCTGTGTCAGGGATGTCGGTGGTGATTCTTCTTGGCTTGTTAAGTCTCTTATCAAGTATGTCACTAAAATCTCCATCTATAATTTCCAGTTCCAAGTTAGCTGTCTTTCCATTCACTTGTCAAAAAGACATTCATAAAATCCTCCAGTCTCTACATTGGGTTTAGAAATGTTTCCAGTACTTCCCGTATTTTCTTCTCTGGTCTTTCCTGTCATGTAATCCAGGACCCATCCTCCTTTTCTTTATTTTAGTTGTAATCAAAGGCATCTCTTTTATGAAAGCAAATGCAGGCTTTCTTTTCCCTCCTACCTGATGTGATCTCCCTGCAGTTTAGTTTAGCATCTTGGCTGCACTGTCTTTACTTCTGTAACTTAAAGTTTGTTTGTTCCTTCATCACCCTTACCTACAAAGGTACATAGGTATGTACTTGACTAGTGACCGCCATGACCTTTTCTAAGACTACAATGCAGCCCAATCCAACTGTGTCCCTAAGTACCATGAGTGTTTATTAGGAGGGGTATGTTAGGAGGTTTCTAGAGGTTATGTGGGGAGTATGTTTATTTGGGCATTATTGTTTGCCTCTGTCTATCAGAGATATGGGGCCCAAACTTATTTTATACCACCCCACACTCCTACCATCGTATGGGTCCCCTCAAACACACTGATTTACATGAAAGCAACACAGCATCGACCATTCCCCCGGAGAAATAAGGTCTCTAATAACATTTGATAGCTTCATGGCTAAAGTGAAAAAACATCTTCTAGTAAAAAACTGCCAGTAATTGCTTTCATGATATTGGATAAGTTGCTGTAGGCTTGTAGACATGACTATAAGTTGAATATTTTTAAAGTACTACACATTGGCTTCACTCTGCTAAGAGAACTCCACCCTACAAAACTGTCCATATCTCCACATTGCTTGAAATGTTGTAAATATTGCTAGCCATAGCTCTCAAATTCTTAGCACAAAAAAATCCTGGACAAAGCCAAAAATAATGGTGGACAACCCCCCCCCCCAAAAAAAAAAAAATAGGGGCAAATTTTAAAAATTGCTCTTATAAACTTATAAACTTGCTAGAATAAAAGGTTTTGTGTTACCATGCATTTTCTGAAGGATATGAAGTCTGAAACTCAAATGCCTGTCATTATTTAGTAAATTCAATACTCACTGATTTGTCACAAAAATCCAGAATACCACAAATTTTATGAGGAGCAGACCAAAAATCTGGACATTCTGTAAAAATCTGGACAGTTTAGAGGTATGATTGCTACCCCTTTTTTGTGTATTTACTTTTGATATGCATTTTTATATTGCATGATATACTTTCGTTTTGTTACTGATTTATTTTTTATTGTATTGCGTACTTTGCTCCTCTGGAGCCTGGGAAGTGGTTAAAAAAGGTCAATAGAGCAGGGTACTTTCCTGGTTACCAAATTTCAGGTAAATAAAGTAAAATACCCTCCCTCCATGTCCCGCTTTGGGCACAGTTGCACCTATTCTCAGTAAAACATGTTGAGGTGGTGCCTCACGATCAGCCTTGGTGGAATCTGGTAGCCAACATCTTCCTAACAAATTTTTTCTACTGGTGTGTATTAGACTCTCACTTCTTTGTATACACACACACACACACACACACACACACACACACATATATATATATATATATATATATATATATATATATATAAATGAATTGCACAACCAGCCACCAAGGAAGCAAATACCAGTGACTAAAACCTCCTTGAGGCAACCACTCAGACAATGAAAGAAAAGATGCCACCACCAAATTTTAGCACTTTTGTTCCTTTTTAATGTTCTCACAGACCTTTATCAGAAATCACCATCTCATAGTTCAAACACATTTAAAGTCCATTTAGTTCTGAAATCCATAAGCCCAACTCCAAATTCTTGTACCCCTTGGTTATTCTTGTGACTATAATGCTTTTGATATGATAATGAATGAGATCAAAGTTTTTATGCAAGTTCTTTTTCACTTTGGTATTACATGACAACAACAGTGTATCATTCCTTAAATGGAATTGCTGTCTTATTATAACACATCACTGCTTATTGGTTTAGTTTATCTGCTTTGGTTCTTATATGCCTATTTTTGACATATGGTCCCTTTTTACCCCTTCTGGACATCTGTCTTTGCTTAAAAGCTGCCTCCTTCCCTTCTATATGCATACACTTTGTACCTGTATTCCATCTTTAATACCTCCCTCATTTTCCTCAGGATCACTACTATTTAAATATTCAGCGGCCATGTTCATCTGATTCATCTGTTTGTCAACATGGTATTTTTATTCTTTTCTAACTCAGCCATGTTCATTCTCTAATTCATTATCTTACTACCTGCATAATTTATTTCAGGGCCACAGGGGAACCAGAGCTCACCCCGTCTTTCACTGGGTGCAAGGAAATTAATCCTAGTTGGTGTGATAGGCTATCGCAGGATACGGTGCACACTCACTCACATATCACACCTATACCCATGGGCAATATGGAAGAATGTCACTTCATCTACTGCATGTCTGCAGGATGAAACTCAAGCAGTGAAGAAAACCTTCATGGACCCAGGAAGTTTGTGCTGACCCTACATAAAAAGCACCCCATCTGGGAGCTGAAATGGAGTACAAGTGCTATGAGGTAACAAATCCAAAACCAGATATCAGAATAACAAATTTTAAACTGACATCCAAATGCAGTAAACTGTAATATATATTTGTGCCATAAATTAAGAAAATAACATAAATAAATGAAAATTATGTCAGAGGATAGCACAGGAAATATTCTGTTTAAAACCCTCACTATTGTCGCATGTTACCTTTGTTTTCTAAAATATTGTCAAGTAGTGAGACAAAAAAGAATGACGAGTCAGTTAAGAACTGACCAGGAAGAAGAGACTGATGTGATAAAGAGTCCTCAGTGGGGAAGTATTTGGCAAGTACTGTGTAAATAGGGTTCCAATGCGAGCCCGTACTTCAGTTGTTAGGTATTAGACGTGCAAATAAATGAAGTTCCATTTGGATAAGCTTGGTGACATCATTAGTCAGGGAGGATGTTGTTTACTTGAAAAGGTGCTAATATAGAAATATAATGCAAACTGGCAACAATGATGTAAAAAGGGATTTAAAAAAGGAGTTTGCTGATTGTCGATCACTGAAAACAAAAGAAATGAACTAAGAATGCAAATCATATCACTGCTATTTTGAAGAGTCAGACCTTGAAACCAGAGATACTACTGGGGTTTTGTTTTATGGATAATTGTGAAGTCAAACCAGCAGGGTTACTGAAACATCCCTTAAAATCTTCAATGCTGGCATCTCTATAAAAAAATATATAAGACCACATGCAAACCACTTTGCCAAGGAATGATTCCTTGAACAGTAACAGTAGAAAGGGAAGAAGAATGCAACTATTTGCTAAGAAACAATGATTAGATAAAAAGATACACAATGACCTTTGAGCAGAGACAATATAGAAGGTACATTATGTACAAAAGTTAGATGGCATATATTTATCTTTCTACATAAAGAAATTCACAAAATGACTTAAGGATATCCTCTCAAGCTACAAAATCTACTGGTAAGTAAGTAAGTGGGGTACAACTCTTGGTAACACAGAGGGTAATTACAAAGTGTAATGTAATCCTATAGAGTGTCATCTTAAAGTAATCAACATTTATAAAGATAATTGGATAATCAGATAATTATTGTTGGATGCCTGTAAGAACAAATGTGAAGGCTCACACAACGGAAATACAAGTATGAACAATGTTGATAATCTGGCATTTGAAAAGTTATAGGTTCATTGTAGGAATGGAAATTAGGATTTATGATCAAATTCCAGAATTCAGGAAAACACATGCTCAGTTTGTTCCACTGACTTATGAGTTACAGTGCTACTTCAAATGTCCAATATTATAAACATCCACTCATTTTAGCTTTTACATACAACGCAGCAATGAAATTAGATGGGCTAATGACACTAGAACTGCAAAGTGAAATCAGTAGAAATCCCAGCTAAATGCACTGTAAAATAGGAATGTTTCATCTACATTTACCAAGTATGACTAATGACAGGCAAGGTGATGAGGGCAACTTGTAGGTCACTTTCAAACCTCGTTCAAAGTTACATTTTGTTTCAAGATGAGAGGTTTGAAGAGCTAACACCATTGCATTTGTAATTTAAATGCCCTGGAGTGATTCATAAATGCAGAATCTCACAAAAGTCTTAACACACTCATTCCTTGTGATGTTGTCTCCGGCTAGTATTATTAAAAGTCTCTTGTCAGTCTCTCAGTTATGAGGTCAGTTAGGCTGACTTGTCAGTCTCTCAGTTATGAGGTCAGTTCAGCTGACAGGTCTGCTAGAAAAGAACTGGGATTCATGGTGTCCGTTATTTGAGATAAGAGTATACCTAACTTTGGGAGCAAGAGCAGTCTAATGGTTAACTTGAGAGGTTTAGCAAAATAGAAAAATATGACTTTCATGATGCCATGACACTATATGCTACATGACTGCTGAATTCAATGGTGTTTTTACATATAGATATACCCATATAGGAACTCTTGTATGTCTATATTGAGAAGATGGGAAGGTTGCCATCTAGAAGGAATTTCTATTGTCTCATCTCTAATACCATTCAAGAAAGCAATAGGTAAATAAGAAAACTGTTGTGGCCACAGAACCTACTGAGTAAAACACTGGCATTTACACTAATGTCAGTCTTAAATAGTTGAAGTTTACTCATAGTTCTGTGAATTACAACAATGGCTAACATACCCAAATGTATTCTTGCAGGCATTCATAGATAACCCTGACTGGGAAACCATTTATATAAACAGTACAAAGAGCAGGACAATTAGACAGGCCCATGTTTGGTCTATAGCCTTTGTGCAAAATGCACAGCAGGACCTTCTTGAAACAGAACACAAGTGTTTTATGGTAGAGATTGAGGGATTGACACCAGTGTGGAAAGTGTGAATAGTGTTTCATAGCTATATTCCAGTTTGCAGCCCAAACAAAACATTTTCTGAGAATGTGCATTTACAATAAAATCCCACAAGGTGGCAGTATAATGCCACGCTGGAATGGTTTGAAACACAGTCCTACCTCATGGCCTTGCATTCAAGCTAACTGACTTTTCAAATACCAACCTATAAATGTCACTAGCAATACTGAAGGGAGCAGTGTTGTTTGATTTTAAAAAATACAGACAATGTGAAGTCCACTACGCTGTGATATCAATCACCTTAGGGGGCCCTGTCCAAGCCTAATGCTTTATTAAAGTCAAAGCTGAGTCCTTTTTTATATATCAGATTAATACGTATCTGCTTCTTTGCACCTTTCATTTTGTTTTTTTTTTTTACTACTATCAGGGCACTCTGAGGCCATTTTCATTCTCTCACTATTGCATTTGCAAGCAGGTGGATTTGAGATAACTCTCATTGGGCTTTGTTTTCTCGTGACACTGTCATTAATCATTCCTTAAGCCACACTTCAACTTATAATAATCAGGTCTGGCTGTTCCTGTGCAGCAGAAGAATTGCCTTTCACAGTGTAATGTGAAATTGGAAGCGAATGGCCAAAGCCAGACACTTCTCCTGCAGCCCCCCGTCTATCTCATCATTTAGGTATTTATCCATCTCAGGCATGTTTAGGGAGCATCTCTTGCCTTCCCATGAGGACACAGATTGCTACACAAGGATCAGATTTGTTACCCTGGCTTTGGGCTTTGATTGTCCTCTTATAAGTTCAGGATTAAAGTGAAATTTCCCACAGGGCTGTGCAGGATTTGCTGGTGTTTAACTGTTTAACCTGGCTGTTTGTGAATGAGAATCCTGTGGTCAACAGTTCCACAGAGAATATTATGGTAAGCCAACTCTGAATGGCAGACATTTCTGTAAAGGTCTTCAAAAAGGGCGTCAATTGATTTCCAATTAAGTTCAGATCTGATAAAATGAAAATGTTTCCTCTGATTTAGCAAGTTTGATACCATGCAACTAACTTTTATTAATACATTCATGTATTTTAATGCTTCCTATTAACACTTGTACAATTGATGCTTAGAGTTTATTTAGTAAAGAAACCATCAGAAACATCTCACAGTAGTGAAAAATAAAACTGGAGTGCTGTGTATGAAAACCTTTGTTAGGCAAAATCAGAGGCACAAATCAGTATTAGAAAAATAAATTTTTGCAAACAGATCATTAAATACACATTACATCACAAATGGAATATCAGCAAAGTAGCAAACACAGTTCAATAATCACAGTATAAAAGCATACATTTTAACAAAATAAAGGAACTGCATGCATGTGCCGCTGTTTGTATGCGCATGTACCTGCATGCACGCGTGCGTGTGTGTGTGTGTGTGTGTGTGTGTGTGTGTGTGTGTGTGTGTGTGTGTGTGTGTGTGTGTGTGTGTGTGTGTGTGTGTGTGTGTATGTGTGTGCGCGTCTGTACCTTTCTGCATTACGAATGGGTTCAATACAGTTTAAATTAAGATGTATTTGCAGTACAAGTTCTAATACCTTAACTGCATTGTTACATAAAATGTATTTAATAGATAGAATTATTTAAGCAGTATTCAAAATTTGTTTAAATAGGAGAATGTTTGAAAACAATAATAAACATAACTGGCAACCTGTTGTAAGGGAAAATATCAAAGCAGAAACCAATATATACTTGTAAGTGCCTGTTCTGTTACAATAAAATCCATGGCTGATGGGAAACTAGAGCACTGTGTATGCACACCGTACAGAAGATAGAATCATAAGCAGAACTGTGTAATTAATTATTGTATTTCTTTACACGACCTCCTTCAGTCTACAAAGAACAGGCAAATGCCAACATTTTATAGTATTTCTCAAACTTGAAATGCAAATTATGATATAAAATCAATATCAGTTTTTCCCCTCCCAACAAGGTCATGTAATAAAACTTTTTCTGTGTGCCCTACTTCAAGAAGGAGAAAGAGAGAGGGGGGAAACAGGATGACCTATCTGTTTTTTTTTCTTCTGCACATTATAGTTACAATGCTGATTTTATGCAATGAGAAAGTACCCCTTACCTCATGAAAAGCAGACTTTACATTAACTGTAATGCTGTAATGCAGAATAGCAGATCTTAACTGATTTTCAAAGATACCATGTTGCTGCACTAAAAGATTACAGTTTAAGCTCAGGATCTTAACTCTTTGCCTGACTACCTGCATCAAAAACTGTTCACCAATAAAATGAATAAAATTCTACATTTTTTAAATATTCATCCACTGCTATTAATTAGTACCTTAGCTGAATGTGAATGAACTGTGCATAAGGAGAAAGGACAAGCATATAGTTTTAATTACAGTGGAACTAAATTGTGATCAGAATTAATATTTTCAGCTGTGCACAATGCTGCAAAAGTCACCTCCGCAGCTCCATTGTTTTGGTGTGAAATCATTTCCTCCGGATATAATTAGGGCTGCTCCATTTATTGTGTTAAATGATTAGCATGCACTTGAAATGATTTGGTCTATTTTCCTTTATTGCTGGTGACTCTTAAATAGAAGCCTACTCTTTTTCAGAATAAATGAGTTTGCTGTTCACTTTTCTACATCTTCTGCTTTCAGACTAAGGGGCTTTCTGTACCAGATGCAGGCTAGGTATGTGAAAGAATGTATATCCTGCCTGCAGTGTATCTCTGCACATAACTCTCCGTCATTGCAAGAATCTTACTTCACTGTCTGAAGGCGCAACATGATTCCGAGCAGTATTTTATTATTATTCATTTAATAAGTGTACTGTTAATAAATGTAGACCTAGCTTCATAACCATGACCACATTTAATACAAAGCAAGATATGCTAAATAGCTGGACACATGACATATGGAAATTACTGAATGCAGCTGAAATATACCATAGATATTTTACAGTGCATACCCAATGTGCTGTGATTTTCTCAGTCCTATATAATAATAATGCAAAAAGGCATGCTTGAAATGCTAAAGTTTTTAACAACCCTCTATAAAAGATAAGGAAATACTTTGTTCCATTGGATAGGAAATCTGCAGCCGGCAATCTGTCATGCGCCTAATGATACTTGTTTAATCTTCTTCTTCTTTTCCTGGTTAGGGGTCGCCACAGCAGATCACCTGTCTGCTCATGATTGGCAGTGGAGTTTTACAGTGTCGAGTTGCCAGCCTGGTGCCCAACCTTCCACAGAAGACACACACACACACACACACACCTAGGGCCAATTTAGAGTGTCCAATCCACCTGCAGCATGTCTTTGGGATGTGGGAGGAAACCGGATCACCCGGATGAAACCCACGCGACCACAGAGAGGACATGCAGACTCCACACAGAAGGCACCCCAGCCGAGGATCAAACCAGAGAACCTCTTGCTGTGAGGCGACAATGCTAACCACTGCACCACTGTGGCCACCCAAGTGATGGAATAAAGTTACATACCCAGAAGCTTTTCAAGAAACAGTAAGTGTATCATCTCATTTGCCTGCTGATATTTTTGTGGCATTAAGAAGATGGTGTCTGAAAACCTGAATATTACTCACTTACTTTGCAGTAAGACCGTCAGGAAGTATATCTGATGGACATGATTGTGGATTAGAGGGCTGTAAAAAGGGGAGACATGACTAAGCTAAATTCCTTTATACACATGTTTACGTTGCATCTTAATCTCCGAGTCTTCCCATTAGGTTTCACTCATCATTTACTGCTTTATGCAGCACTACATATAAAGCTTGTCACTTACATAAAACAAGTGAAGCAATGGTTGCAAAACTTTACAATGCTGTCACACTTGCATGAGAAAGGCTACCTATTAAAGATTCAATGACTAATTTTATGTAAAATCATGAGAATTTGTGTGTATAGTAAATACATTATATTTTACCCCATGTACAATTATAAAGATATCTCCTAGTATTGCAATTTCATATAAAAGCCTGTCATTCTTCTTATGTATTGATATGTTCAGAGACCAAACCTTCCCTTCACAAATGTGCTAACTTCCCCATGAACAAGTTGGAACGCACTTGTTTACAGATGGTCCAATTTGCATTACAGCAGCACGTATAAGGATTCAGTGTTTACTCAGTTAAATCTATGACTTCCAGCCTTATCAGCATTTGTAGGTAAAAACAAAATCAGTGTGGCAACATGAGCAATAATGGTAATAGTGATAATTAATAATTCAGTCTGTGCAACATTTTAATGTTGTCAGGCAAACCTATGGAATATATTAGATGATTTGTAGAAATGCATTAGACTAGTCTGAAGGTATGCTGTGACATCTCACTATGTAACTACTTTTGGTCAAGAAATAGAAATAATTATTGTTTGTTTTGTGTGCACGTGTGTGTGTGTGTGTGTGTGTGTGTGTGTGTGTGTGTGTGTGTGTGTGTGTGTGTGTGTGTGTCTGTGTGTGTGCGCGCGCGCGTGTGTGGGACAGAAACAGTGAAGATAAATAAGTTATTGTACATCTTTCTTTTTTGCCTGGTGGTCCCTCTGTCTAGGACCGTGTTTTGTTTGCCATTCAAATCTATAGTTGCTAGAGTTGTGGTTATTGCTACATTATTTAATATATTATCAGTGCCTACTAGCATTCATTCTTTATTCTCGATGTTTACTCATTCTGGAGGCTGCAGATACAGAATAAGGCAAACACTTTAATTAGATGGAAGAAGATGATCACTAAAGATGCATTTAGAATTCTGCAATTCCCTTCACTCAAGAAACCAGCAGTCTTTGTACCAGTCTCATTCATCCATCATGTTCTTGTAACATTGGAATAGGTGTGTGTGCAGTGCATGGGGGGGGGGGGGTGGATCGTACGACTGACCGTTTGCCTCTCTTTATGTAATGTTCTATACCAGAAACTGCAGACTGCATTGGTTCCATACCAAACAGAAACAGAGACAAAGACTTATTTGGGAGCTTATGCTTCAGTGTTCAGAACTCATTTGTATAACTACACATATGAAGTATGTCTCAACCCTTCTGCCCTTACAGTCTGTACTCTTAGATTATACTCTTTAACACTTTTACAGGCTTTTCTATAAATGCTTTTTTTGAAGAAATTGCACACAAACCTATCTAAATGACACGTATATAAAGCCACAGCAGACAAATATAATTACAGGTTACTAAAATATGCATCTGAAAACATTTGAACAACATTGTATAAAAAGACGTGTCACTGTGACAACAGGTACTAAAAATCATATAAATAATAATGCATTTAGTATAACTGTCACTGACATGGTGCAGTCATTTGATTTGTTTGGTAGGCAGATGTCATAGAAAGTGTATTCAGTGAGTGAACTTTTATGTTTATACAGTGCAGTACATGGCAATGAGGGGATTATTTATACTGCCCTTTAGGGGAACATAGGTTTATGTGAGAGCAATTGATATATCTAGTTGTGGAGCATATGATTATTACTATTAAACTGTGACACTGGACATCCTAGAGTTGATTTTTATCAGGGTCATTGTCTTGCTATACTACCCTTCATATGCATTTAAAAAAAAAATGTATGCAACTAACTGCCACTTTGCTGTGCAATTCTACAAATGATGCACCCTCTAGAGGCCTTACACTTATTTACATCATTGGCTAAGGATGTGTGCAATATAGAGGGTTATGATCATGTCTCCGATTGTAACCACGTTATGTGTTTAAGACACGGAATGCCAAAAAATTCACATCTTGAGCATACAAAACAACTAAATATGATCAGTGAGACCCAATTATAACTCTTTGCAGTGCATGGAGTTTAATCTACTCCAGATACTATCTATTTTAAAAAAAAGCCAAAGTATTTTATCGGTTTTGAAAGCCGGTAAAGCACTTAGCGAGTATGTCGCAAAGACAGCAAGTAAGGAAAAAATCAGAGGCATTTTTTAAATCCTACCCTAATTTAAATAAGTTACTTAGGTGTTCACAGGAGGAAAGATCTTCAGGGACTATCAAGTGTGAAGGAACATTCCTTCCTTTATATCTGACTGTAATGGCACTGTTACAATCTGGTCTTACACTGAAGAAGCATGTATCAGGTTTATATATTTTTTTTATTTAGGAGTGTGATCATGGTTTTCCACACACTATATAATTACATAGCACAACTTTGCAGATTTTTCTCGAAACAGCAGTTCAGTTTCTGAAACCAGCTTATTCAATTAATTTGCATTTCATCATAAAGCACATTTGTTTCTGTTGTATATCAGTGGGCAGTTTCCATAGACAGGCTAAAAAGTACATTAATAGCTGATAGAACATTTTGAATGCCAAAATAAACTGCATGAGGAAAAAGAGGAAAGTTCTGCTGCTATCATTTTAAGGTATTAACACTAAATGATATTCAGTCATGTAAAGTTGCACATAAGTTATAATAAATGGGATACTTTAGAATCCCCAATATGTACTCCAGTCCAATAATACTTGTGTGGCGCACAATCCTTCATTTCAACAATGTGAGTCAATCATTAACGGAAGATGGATGTGTATGATAAATTAAGTAACAAATCAGGAATGGGGAAAACATTTTTTTGGACAGAAAAACTCAAAGGCATGTATTTGTTGAGTCCTAATCCATATAAACAAGCTGAAACTTTAGACAACCACATTAGTCAGAATTCAGTGACGAGAAGTTCCATTTCTATAAATACTGCTGGATTCCTAATTATCTTCATTTGCAGATTCTGCAAAAAGAAGCACATTTTGCTACACTGGTTAAATGGACTGTTAAAATTAGAAAGGTAAATGAAGAACCACTCAACTCATTTACTGTGTGATTGTACAGATATTTTAATATGGATTTATGTAAGTTAGCTTCGGCTTTGTGAGCAGATAAAGCTGATGGTCCCACGTGAGGCTACTAAAGAAAAATAAAATGGCAAAATGGTCCTCAAAGGGCTCCTTCTTTAAAGGCTGAAGGAAAAGATGGGCAGAAAAGAAATCAGTGAAATAATTTGAACATCTTATTCCATTTATAAAGACTTGCAAACACATCACTTAATACTGCACTGAATATATAAAAAGTCACAGTTCCTCCTTTTACTAATTTTCTGTCGCTATTCAGGTATACAGTGTCAGAATGTACAGACGTTTGCTTTGGACATGAAATGGCATTTAGGATTGATTTCACTCCTATATTATATAGGAAATTAGTATACAAGGCAATTTTCATAAAAGGGTATAATGAAAAGTGCAAACAGTCCTCAAGGTATTAATGACACTTCATCAAAGGATTTTATTTCAGTTGAAAGTAAAATGTTGGATAAGTTTTCTTTTCACTTTCTCTCTCTCTCTTTCTCTGTCTTTTTACAGATTCAATACACCATTTCTAAAAGTGCAAGGTAATGATGGCAGAGAAGCTAAAGGTTATAAAGGCTGAATACCATTTTTTCTAAACGTTTATCCCATTTAAGTAAATACCTGATCGGCAGCATTTATATTGTTCACTAGACTGAACATTATAATGGTACCACAGCATTCCTATTGTAATAGCTTATTTAAATACACGGGACTGCAATTCAGGATACGACTTTGTTCATACTGCAGTGCTTTGCTACTTACATCTGTTCACAGTTTTATTCATCATTGTGCTCTAAATAGCCTTTGATCTTTAAAAAATTCCCAGAGTAGAAAAGAAGCTTGGAGTAGTTAAAGTAGTTATACCAATTGAAGGAACATTTGTATGTAAAACTAACATTTTTCTTGCAACAAGAACACAAAAATCATATTATGCATACGAAATTATGCACACCTGCCTTGACTAAAGAAATAATTTTTATAGTTTGCTTCAAGTGTCTGGGAGGATTTGTTTTAAGCCTGTATTGAGTTAATTTGAAAGAAAAAGATAGCGAAGTCTGTTACTGAGGTTTCTTTGAGCTGTTAAGGATTATGTTAAAAAGCTGGTAGTTCTTATACTAAGCATTTATGCCCAGGTACTTAATAAAAGTTGAAATATGACTAGGGCATCCACAATGATGACCAAAAATAATAAGGAAAAATAAAAGGCCTTCACTAAATGCACCCATCTTTTTATTTTATGACCTGGCTCTGAAAGTGGACAGTTTCCATTTTCAGTGCAGATGTGGGGGGAAAAATCCACATGTTATACACAGGCAGGCAAATAAACAAGAGAGAGAGAAAGTACAACATTTTTTTAGTACACAATTATTACATTACATTAAAAAAACTACTTGGAACAATACTGGACCCCATTATATACATTTTCATGTAAGTAACTAAAGACAATGATAAAACAGATTTTGGTTGACTCTTTGGCCTCTTGACTGTGACCTAGGTGACCCAGGACTAACTTGGGGTGAAGAAGCATGAACCCATGAGAGATGGTTAGAGTGTGGGACTGATGCCAGTTTAGCTATCTTGAGGGGAGGAAGGCAGTTAAGTCTCTTGCAATGATGAAGTGCCAATCAGGTAACATATGGGCTGAGAACATATGCTTGGCTCTACAAATGTAAGTATATACAGTGACTTTCAGGATATTTCTTGGAGCTTGTGTAATCCCGGTAGCACACACAGCATGCCCTCGCACATTCCCTGATCACCTCATGCAGCTAAATGGGGAGGGATTAGAGGTAAAAGGAGAGGCAATTCCCTTGGTTGACAGACTGCTCCAGCTAGCCTACAGATCCAAAAGGAGATGCTGCAAGTTTAGTAACCTGTGAAAGAGGGGGACACCCCTCCATGTAGAAATTTGGAATGGTACTGTGCCACACAGAATAAGCCTCTTGCTGGCACCTGATGGTCAAGGACATTCAGGGTGTTGTGAACTGAAACAAAGTGAACTTATAAAAAAAACAATAAACATACATAAATCAATGTGTTTTATAAAAATAAAACATCTTATCTGACCCAAATACAAGTTTGGCACACTTTATGATTTCAGTTAGAAACTGCATGCATGCCAACAGAATATTATTAGTAGTTACAAAACTGCAATCTATATTCTTAGTATGTGACTTGCTATAAAGACAGTACCACTGAAAGTGTGAGGAAACATGAAGAGGAAGAAGTAATGTAATATCTTTTACTGGAGTAACATAGATTTTGAAATTACTCGAGCTTTTCAGCCTGGCATGAGCCCTTTGTCAGAAGTTAAGTTACTGATGTTAGATACAGTTGTTTAACTTTTCACTTGTGCCCAGAAAGGGAAGTACATCATTTAGTTTGAACTGCCTAAAAAAAGAAAACTTGAAAAATGCTAGTGTGGAAAAAATGCAGCTCAAACTACACTTCCAAGACAGACAACGTGTGAGAGCGAGAGGGAAAGAATGACCAGAATCATAGGAGACAGTGGTCAGAGAGACTGCTTTGACATTTAATTTGACAATAAATCTGTAAACAAGAGATTGTGTGGAGATTAGTTAAATTCAGAAAAGGAATACAAGAAGTTATAATTTATAAGTTGTTAGTCTGTCTACACAAGGAGTTCTTGTGAGGCAGATGTTTTGGTTAACAGAAAATATAAATTTGGAATAATGTTCAGGGGACACTCTTGGGGACTATTCAGAAAAAGACTTGACTTTTAGAGACCTTTCATTGTAGTGAACAATGGTGTTTTGCCACACATTGACCCCATACGTAAAATGGGAAAAGGGGTTATGTATGGATGCACATGCAAAAATGTAAGGAGTTTATGCTATTTCAGTTTTGTACAACAAAAGGTGGACAGAAACACTTGGTTGCATGAGGCAGTGCACCATGAACCCAACAACTGTATTGCCAAATAAAACTGGACTACAGCAGACTCTGGTTAACAAAGTTCACAGATGACTGCAAACAGGGAGCCATTATTGAATCCCCAAATGATGTGGCTATTCTACAAAAGGGCCTTACAGAAACAGATGCTTGGTGCCAGAGCCATGGGCTCAAGCTTAATGCCAAGAAATGTATAGTTATCCCCTTTGGGAAAAACCATGTATCCATGAATTACTACATAGGTGGCAGTACACTAAACACTGAAAGTGTGATGAGAGACTTAGGGACACAGGTGGACAGTGGACTCACCTTCAATAACCACATCGCCATAACAATCAGGAAATCCTTCTATGTGGCACACCTCATCACTAAGGGCTTTTCATCCAGAAAAAAGGAGGTCATTGTCGGGGTGCGGGGGGGGGGGGGCTGAAGATTTATTGTTTTTTGGGGGTTTTTTTTGAATGGGCTTCAACAAAAGCGCTTTTTCGGTGATATCTATATATATGTATGTATATATATATATGTAACTGACATAAGATACATAAATTCACATGGATATATATATATATATATATATATATATATATATATATATATATATATATATATATATATATATATATATATAGATCTAGGACTATTGAACAAAAGTTCAATAGTCCGGATCCACAATAACGGAACGTACTTTAACAAAAGTGCTTTCACTGAAAAAGTACTTTTGTTAAAGTCCGTTTGAAAAAACCCCCCAAAAAACAATAAATCTTTTTTTATGCAGGGGGACAAGCCCCCCTGCACCCCCATGTGGAGGTCTGTGCCCCCCACAGCCCCCTACTTTTATATTCTCACTCCGAGGTCGCACTACAGTGGGGAAAAGGGAATTCTCCCTTAACCACATCGTAGTGCGACCAGCACAACCAGCATACATAACCGAAAGTGCTACTTCGGTGAACAGCACTTTCGGTTATGTATGTTCAGTGATTTCTGCTTCGGCAGAAAGTGCCGTCGAGGATCTGTACGGATCCCATATATATATATATATATATATATATATATATATATATATATATATATATATATATATATATATATATATATCTATAGATATATACACACATAAACATATATATATATATATATATATATATATAGATATATATATATAGATATATATATATATACACACACACACACACACACACACATATATATATATATATATTAATGTGAATTTATGTATCTTATGTCAGTTACATATATATATATATATATATATATATATGTATATAGAGATATATATATATATATATATATATATATATATATATATATATATATATATATATGGATATGGAAACACTTTATAACCTCGAATTACTAAAATGTCGAATTTCAGTATCTCGAGACTATAAAGCCGAATTTTAAAAATAGCGAAAGGTCATAATTGCGGACTCGAATATATGTCGAATTTGCAGTTATGACCTTACGCTGCGTAATGTCCGGGATTGTGTTTTGATGGTGCGCGGTGCCGTGTGTGGATGTAGCTGTTATGTCAGGTAAGTGTTTTCTAAGGGTTTTGAGTGGGAGTTAGAGTGTGTTTGAGTGTGCTGATGTGTTTGATGTGTGTGTGAGGGGTCAGAGAATGTGCGTGTGTGAGTTGGCTTTTGTTTTGTGTTTGTGC
>NC_056737.1:246013336-246088336 GCF_019279795.1 Protopterus annectens
TACATACCAACACTGAAAACAGCTATAACATTTGCTTCAAAACAGTCTCTCCACACTCTTTTTGTTTTTGTGTTGGGGTTTACACCTCACCTACTTTTGTATTGAGGTTTAAACCTCACCTGCTTTAATATATACTCACTCCAATGTCTGATAATCTCAGGAAAAAAGGAACATTCTCTTTGTCTGGAAATCGAAATATTCCATTTTTTCCAAGGTTATTTGACCTTGGAATTGGCATATTAGAGTGGAAGGTGCAGGGGTGGTAGTGGATGAAGCCCTGCATAAAACATATGATATTATACCTTCCAACAGTTGGAAGCTCCCCTTATCAGAGTTTTCAGTAAGCAATGATAGCTTATGTATGTTCCTACCTGTAACGGAGTAAGTACCACATTGCTATGCCTGAAGAATGTGAAATACACATTTCTGCAAAAAAAAAAAAAAAAAAGTCTTAATTGCATGGGACAATCATCTTTCCATTATAATACCTTAAATAACAATGAAAGTGCATCTCTTTCTTTAATAAATCTATTAAAAGCTATTGGTTCTTCATTATTTCACTTTCTGAGATAAAATGAATATGTTTCCAATAGTCAAACTTTTTGTACTTCTTGCATTCTCACAAATCAAGACATTACTCAATTAACATTGCATTCATCTTAACCCGTTATTCATCTTTATCATTCTCATATATAGCAAACTGTAAAATACATCTTTCTAGTCAAATCATGTTATACAGACCAATGAAGATATACAAAGTGGGAAATGTAATATTTTTCTTCCATTTAAGCAAACCTGGGTATAATTTGGTCTTCTGCTTATCTGCTTATCTTGATAACAAAATCCATGTAAATCGTAGAAAGCAATGTTGAATCTTAACAGATTCAAACTGGGGAAGGAGTACTTTTCCTTGGCATGAATGTCACTGCCTCACAATCTAAATCTTTCTGTATTTCTTCTTATTCCTCATATGTATCAAGAAGCAGTGTTGAATTTTAAGAAAAAAAATGCCTGCTCCATTTAAAAGACATATTGATGATGTTAGTTTTGCGAGAGTAGACAAGTTGAATTAAAACCAAGATTGTGAGTTGTTACCATCCAGTTTGCCAAAATAAAATGAATTTCTCAGATGACGTCACTACAAGGAAAGTTGTTCTCTGCATTCAAAATGCAATGACCTTAAAGTTGACTATAATAAGATCAGGGATAAATGGGACACACACCCTTACATGACACATGTAGGTCTTTGTCATCCATTCACATTTTTGGAGCAGGGGAGAAGAAGACACTGCACCTTGCATCAAAGGTATAGTAGCCTTTGTCATCTATTAAAAAACAGATTTTGAGGCCTAATCAGATGTACTTTTTGGCAGTTCTTAGTTGCAAATATGTTTAGAACAATTATTATTCAGTCTGCAGTTAGGTATTGTAGTTTTACACATATGCCTAATTCTACTGATTGTTGTTGGTTCTTTATGCATAAAGTCTTTGTAATTGATCTGGGCTTCCCTAAATCTTATTGACAATGAGGGTGTTGATACTGTGTCCAGTCAAGATCCTACCAAGGCAGTAGCTGAGAAGTTTCTGCAAAATTATATCTAGAAAGGAAGAAGCAAGTTTACTGAATGGGCAGTAAAAAGATTGTGGCTGGCAAAGTAGAAGGAGAAATTGGGTTAGGAGAATTGGACAATGCACTTAGTATGATGAATGATAAGATGGCACCTGGTGAGGATGGACTGATGAATGATAAGATGGCACCTGGTGAGGATGGACTGATGAATGATAAGATGGCACCTGGTGAGGATGGACTGATGAATGATAAGATGGCAACTGGTGAGGATGGACTGATGAATGATAAGATGGCACCTGGTGAGGATGGACTGATGAATGATAAGATGGCACCTGGTGAGGATGGACTGATGAATGATAAGATGGCACCTGGTGAGGATGGACTAATCAATGATAAGATGACACTTGGTGAGGATGGACTGATGAATGATAAGATGGCAACTGGTGAGGATGGACTGATGAATGATAAGATGGCATCTGGTGAGGATGGACTGATGAATGATAAGATGGCACCTGGTGAGGATGGACTGATGAATGATAAGATGGTACCTGGTGAGGATGGACTGATGAATGATAAGATGGCACCTGGTGAGGATGGACTGATGAATGATAAGATGGCACCTGGTGAGAATGGACTGATGAATGATAAGATGGCACCTGGTGAGGATGGACTGATGAATGATAAGATGGCACTTGGTGAGGATGGACTGATGAATGATAAGATGGCACCTGGTGAGGATGGACTGATGAATGATAAGATGGCACCTGGTGAGGATGGACTGATGGATGATAAGATGGCACCTGGTGAGGATGGACTGATGAATGATAAGATGGCACCTGGTGAGGATGGACTGATGAATGATAAGATGGCACCTGGTGAGGATGGACTGATGAATGATAAGATGGCACCTGGTGAGGATGGACTGATGAATGATAAGATGGCACCTGGTGAGGATGGACTGATGAATGATAAGATGGCACCTGGTGAGGATGGACTGATGAATGACAAGATGGCACCTGGTGAGGATGGACTGATGAATGATAAGATAGCACATGGTGAGGATGGACTGATGAATGATAAGATGACACCTGGTGAGGATGGACTGATGGATGATAAGATGGCACCTGGTGAGGATGGACTGATGTATGATAAGATGGCACCTGGTGAGGATGGACTGATGAATGATAAGATGGCACCTGGTGAGGATGGACTGATGAATGATAAGATGGCACCTGGTGAGGATGGACTGATGAATGATAAGATGGCACCTGGTGAGGATGGACTGCACATGCTTTTTAGAAGGAAATGGCATAAGTAGAGAAAATTGGTGTTTGATGGTATGAAATGAGTATTTTGTTCATATCAGTAGTAAACATGTTTTCTAGCATAATTGTTAAAATGATAAGAAAATAATAATTTAATTTTGTGGTGCCTGATCTAACACAGATTACATTTTTTAACAAAATTGTATAAGATCAAGTATCAGAATGCATTGTGTGGTTGGCAAGTGGTAGTATTTATGGAATGAAAAGCAAAGTGTCAAAACAAATGTAATTTTTAATTAAGGAAATGTGTAATCATGCTATTAGAAAGAAAAAAAATGGGAGAATTATTGTTTGATATTGCAAAAATACATAATGTTAATTAAAACCAAGCATACAGAGTCATGAGGGCATACTTTTTTTTTGGAAAGGATAGCATGCTTTCTGGAGAAAATGTAAATAAAAATATGAATTTCTGCTTCTGGTTAATGGTTAGCTGGGGAAGACTGAGGCAAATGCAGGAAGTCTTGGGTAAAGCTGTCCAAAGAACAGTAATTTTTATAGCAATTTTGCAAGAAGTTACAGAATAGAGTATGATATCTTTGGCATAGGATAGAAGGAAGATACATTTTCAATTAATAATGCTTGTGCAGATGATTTAGATGAGTAGAAGAGATAGGGAATGGATAGCTAAGACTGTGGTAGAAATCAAAGCAATTCTGTGTATTAGGAATTTGTCTACGATGAAGTAAGAGCACGGGTTTGGGTGAACAGGGAGAAATGAAGTTTGACAACAAACCAAGTTGTCCCGGGACATCTTCACGAGGGGTTAGATTGATATTAGTGGGAGTTAAGTGGGCTGGGGAGGTGAAAGGGTTAAGTGGAGGCAGGGATGGTTGGGAGGAAATGAGATAAGGATGGGGAGGGGCTTAAGAGGTTTAGACAAGTGTAGCTGTGTAAGCAATCACATTTTGGAGTGAACCTGCTTCAGTGCAGGCTTACGTCCATGACGACCAGTTGGTAGTAAGGGATCAGGTAGGCCTTGGATTAATAATTATGTGCAGGTAAGAGTTGGGTAATTGTAATTTATTTCTTCTGTTTCCAGTGGGTTAGGATTAAAAGGGGGGGTTGTGTACTTTGGAGTGGGATGGGTGATTTGGTAGTGGCACTCTTGAAATGGATAGCATGCAGTATAGGTGAGGAGGAAGCAAGTAGGGTTAGTGCCTTTCAAATAAATAGTATCCCTTTCACCCATGAGCTTTTTCAATGGTACTTGTGAGCTCAGTGCAGTTTCTAGTTGATAAAATATGGACTTTTAGTTAAATTGGTCAGGTGTTGCGATGTCAGCACTGCAGTTAAATAAAACGCAAAGTTTTTGGGAATAGGGTAGGTTGCCATGGCTATATCTTAGTATAAGTGTTATACTTACACTGCAAGTGTTTTATTGGGGCTTTGTATTCATTTAACAGGTATTCCTTACCCATGAGTAGCCATCACTGTCATTTCTAGGTGAGGATGGAGGATCGGTCTTGCATTTAAGCTGCCGAGTAACTTCTCCTAGCTTATGCTTGTTGTCACAGCATGTTACAGGCAAACAGTTCTGTTAATTGGGTTGTGGCTGTCATCCTAGTTGGTTGTGGCTTGCATGGCATGGTAGTTGCTGGTGGTGGTAGGGGATTGCGTGGCATCTCCCAGTGAAGCCCATTTTTTAGTGGATTGTAAACCAGGCCTTCCTATTAGGGGAAGCTGTGGGGCTTCGCTAGTCTGTGGGGTGACTTGATTTTGTTCTTGCCGTACCCAAAAAACAACAACAACAAAAAGAAAGTTGTAGTTTAAGGGCTTTCCCGGGTAGCGAGACACCCAGTAGTAAGGATTGATGGTACACATGGGGTAGTTTTTGGTAGTTTGCTCATTCAGCTGTCTGAGGGCAATGAGTCATCAGCCAGTAATTTGCGTGTTCATTAGTGGGTTAGTGTTCATGGGCTGTACCTCCTTTCATGAGCTATTTGGAGCTGATGCTTGCTTGCTTGAGGTTGTGGGGGAGGGATTAGACACCTAGGCAATGGCAGCATGGGACCGGTACAACATTACAGTGGTGGTTGCTATGATGGGTAGTATGGTAGTGAGTCCTGGGCAGTCTTTAAAACTGCCTTGCAATTGCATCTGATTGTATAGGTTCCAGGGAAGCTTGTCCGCAAAACATCCCCCCTTCTGTTAACGTCCATTGATTTAGAACATTATATATATAAAAAAAAAAGAGGAAACTGTAAGGCGCAGTTGTGAGGAAGGATGACAGCCTAGCCTTCTGACAAGATTGTGTTCGCAGGCTATGAGGCAGCCTGCATATTGGTCATTATGCATGAGTGGTGTAGCATTATGGCTGTGGGGGGTGGGGTAGTCCAGGCCCTATCTGGCAACCATTCCCAATTTGACTAAAATAATAGATTGGTCCCTCTTAACCTCTTTAAAATGTACATGTCTCGAGTTAATTGCACAGTTATGACTCAAGTGTGCATGATTATTGCTTGAGTGGTCCTGGATTTTGTTGAGGGTTATGGCCAGGGGTCTGTGATGGTGTCATGCAGCGGAATTGGTGCACATCACTATCATCAAAACAAAATGAGGTTTTCCTTAGCGACTTTTGTGGGCTTTGAGGCAAGGATGCTTTCCGTGCATGCATGGTGGCACTTGAACTGTTTTCGCCATTATAGTCTACCTATTAGCTCTACAGATTTTGAAGAAGGTTCATTCCTCCTCTCATGTTTCGGGCCCATTTCTAATACATTACTGGTTTTCTGACAAATCCGGCCTACTGATTGAGGTTTAAAGTCAGAAAATAATGACTGATGTTTGAGTTTTAGACTTCATATCCTTCAGAAAATTTTGCTAATGAAAAACATGACATGCTATCAATTTTCTTGGTTGTAGGAGCAACATTTAAAGTGTCCCTATTTACAGGCCAGTGTCCCCCCTTTATTGATAGTTTTGACCAGGTTTCTTGACAACTAAACTGAAAGTGCTTAAATATACTTTTGAGGTCTGGAATTTGCAGTAGTTTAATTTTGGCATAATTTGGCTTAAGTAAATAGGGCTGTATGAGGTTACTTAGGAGCAGAATAAATCAACTGAATAATTTATGAAGATGCTTGACAGCATGTGCTGGCCATATTTTCCCCAGACAACTAACTCCGAATTACAGCAAATCGGGAAACATTTACGTAGTTTGTAATTTTAAAACCATTCGGGACTCATCAGCTCTCTGTCTGCTTGTGTTAACTTTCCTGTGATTACCTGGTGTGGTATGGGCTGAATAACCTGCAGAAGTCTGGATAGGCAGTACCAATTGGGTGACCCATGTGTCCCTTGGGGCGACACCGCAAAAGAATTAGATCAGGGCTGGGTGAAGTTATCTTCCTAGTTAAACTGCTAGTAAGCTATTATTAGGTTTTCTGCATTTTGTCTCTTGGTTCTGCATTATGGTGGCTAGTGTTCCTCATTTGGAGATGGAAGCTTGAGAGTTAGGCAGATGGTTTTACAATATAAGTTAGCTTGGCCTATACATTGCGCTAATGGATGTGGTATGGAATCACAAGGTTACCCTGGTTTGTGGATAATGCTATGTCCCTTCATGTGTGGGGTTTAGTTGTAACATACTCAACTGGTAGTAACATTTACATTAGGTATTTGATAGGGTTATTAGAATCTTAGTTTCAGTTATGGCTGCTTTGTCATGTGTGTTTGGTGGTGGTACATTCCTTCCCGGGTTGACAGGATAGGCTGTCTTTGAACATGTCTTTGAATGTGCGTTATGCATTTTATATGATTTATATGTCATTTTTTCTTTGTTGCAGATGGGGGTTTTGGAGCACTGCTGCTATAATTTGGAATAGGTGGGTATAAGGTGGAACCTTTTCTTTACATTTTAGAGGATTTACTTTTGTCCTTTTCTTTGTAGATGGTGGTGTCATGAGTACCAGTTGTGGCACTACACAGTGAGTTCGCAGATGATGGAAGCAGTGGCGAGAGAGGGACGTTACACATGGGGAACTTAAGTGGGCAACAGTTACTGGCCGAAGTAAGTGGATTTCAAAGTTGAGTTTTGGTAGAGGATTTACATTGCTAGCCAGAGAAGGACAAGCATTTGAGTTTTTGATTTCAAGGTTAATTGGCTGTACAATCTGTTTTACTTACCATTTCAGTATGTTAGATTAATATTGGAAAGTTGTCCCTGCGTGTGAGTGTTTGCATTCAATAGTAAAGGGAGCAACAGCCATTTGGCCATAGGTAAGAGTTTGGGTTCCTGCAGTGGGCTTGATGAGGTTACAGGTAATTTATTTTATTTACTGCTCATTAAGGCACGTCAGTGTGGATGGGGTTCAGGTAGGTGCAGTGGAGTCACAGCAATCTTAGGATCATAGGAAGTTATTAGACTACTGGCTCTGGGGTGATTACAAGCTAGACAAGTTCAGCTCTTATTTCTGCGGGTAGTACCTATCACTCTTGTGCAAGGGGATATGATTCATAACATTTTAAAAAAAGGGGGGGACTGGTCCCACACTTTTACTTTGGTACAGAGTTTTGGCAAACACTTGATGGGGGTGACAGGGTTTTTGTCAGTGCCTCCATGTTAAGTAATTCTTGGTATGTGTTCACATAGAATTTATTGTTTTTCTTTTCTTTGCCGATTGCTGAAGTGCAGAAGGCATCATGCAGTGGCCTGAAAAGTGGATCTGAAAGGTAATGCTTTTTGATAGGAAGAAGGTTCTTGCCACTGGAATGGGCCACAATGAGGGTCTGAGTAATCACCTTATTAAGGCATGTTAGAGCACTCTGTTCAAGTAGTGTGGGAGCTGAGCATTTTGTTGGTATGGGGGATGGGGGCAAGTAAGGAAGAGGTAGTTGGGGAGCCAGGGTAAAACTGTTGGGGACAGTTTATGGAGAGTGTGGGGATCCCACAGCATTCACAGGAGCACAGGAACTTATTAGGCTAAAGCCTTATGGCTCTTGCAAGTCAGCGGAATTCAACCCTTGCTTTCAGGAGCTTGGAACCTTGGGGTGATCATAGTTACTCATCCAGTTGTTAAACTGTAGTTGGGGGAAGGGCCAATGACGTGTTTGACAGGATGCCAGAGTTTTTTCCTAATGGGTGGTATCTTTGGGATGATAAATTTGTCCCTTGAGTAGGTAGTGATAATGTCACATACCAGGTTAAGGTTTTACAGAGTAGCACAAGGATCATTTCACTTGTGGTTTGGTTGAATTTTGCAAGTAGGGTTTTAGGAAGTATGATAGGTAGGTGGCTGTGATGGGGTACTTTTAGAAACTGGGTGCGTTGTTTACACGGGAGCAAGAAGGTTTAAAGTAAGCTTGGTTGCAGGATATGGCTGCTGTAGGTCAGGTCTTAATTCCTTGCTAGAGGTATAGGTAACATAAGGGAAGAGAGCCTTTGAGGGGAAAGGCCAAGGACAAGCAGTGGTTAAGGATGGTTAGTAGTTTGAGTGTTCTAGCTAGGATGGTTGCTAAGAAGAAGTGAGCAGGGGGGAGTTTGAGGTTCTGAGTGGGGTGGCTTGGGGTTCTAGTCCGGATTGTCATTTGGTAATGAGTGAATTGGGGGTGTTTATGGTTGGGCACATGGAGTACTTCATTACAGGGCATTAGGCGAGTTTTCAGGAACTAGGTCAAGGGGTGTTGGTTTTCTGGCACTTAGTGTTAGGTCATTAAAGTTTTGCAGTTAGACTACTCTCTACAGTAATCTGGTTACTGCACATCCAGAAATGAGTAGTTTAGTGAGCTAAAGTGATATACTACAGTTGACAGGGTCCTGGGTATGAGACTTGATACCAGTTTTCTTTGATTGGGTGTCGATTTGAGTTCAAGGGGTTATAGTCTGTGGCTTTTGTTGTGGCTATAGGTTGTCATTCTGTTCAGGTTGAGCCATGATTAGTGCTTTGAAGAAAGTGGTCTAAAAGGATATGTATTCTCTTGGAGTGGATGTTCCAGTGGTACAGTGGGATCACGGGTAGTTTCATTAGGGCGTGTTTCAGTAATGGTATGTCAAGGTGGGTTTATGATGGGTTTCTAAGGTGCTTTACAGATGATGGGTACACCGAATGATGTTTGGCTTAACCCTTCCCTTTATGGGAGGTAGTTGGATGAACAGTTTTTGGGTAGAAGAGAGGGGGAACAGCCTGGTCAGGCTGGTTGGTGGAGAAGAGGGACAGGCTTGTCTTCTTCTGTTCCCCCTCTGGTGTCTGAATCTTCATTTCAAGGAGTTGGGGAAAGGAAAATGAGCAGCTGGAGGAAGCTTGCTGAATAGATAAGCAAGCAGAGGTAAGGATGCTGCTTATTTGGTGGAAGGTAATTCAATGAATGGTGTATGAAGTGAGATGGGATGCTGCTTCATAAGTAAAGTAAGTGAGCAGTGGTATGGACCCTGCTTACTGGCCAGGGTGAGTAGGTACGCTGCCCTGATTAACATTACAAGGATGGTGCTTCATAAGTAAAGTAAGTGAGCATAGGTATGGATGCTGCTTACTGGGGCAGGGTGAGTAGGTACGCTGCCCTGATTAACATTACAAGGATGGTGCTTCATAAGTAAAGTAAGTGAGCATAGGTATGGATGCTGCTTACTGGGGCAGGGTGAGTAGGTACGCTGCCCTGATTAACATTACAAGGATGTTATGCTGTGTTTAGAATCAACTATATTATGTTTAGTTGTAATTGATGAATTTGGTAAACAAAGCTATGTATGGAAGTTTAATAAAGGTCATCAAATGTCATTTGGTGTGATGTGCTTATTGAAGGGGACCAGGACAAATAGAAACTATATCTAATAAAACTGATGCCAGCTTTTTGTGTAGTGTTTGGAAGATAGGTGATAGTTTTGCAAGAACAGAAACTAAAATTAGAAATTTTGAAAAATGGGCATCTTTTTTAAGTTTGTTTTTTGGGAAAAGTTTCTTTAATAGCAGAAAGTTATTTGAGAAGTAGATGTAATATTGCTGAAAACAGAGAAAGTACTGATATAAATTTTGAATTTCTATAGGAATGTAAATTGAGGAGGGCTACATATAATAAAGAGAAAGAAGGCTTGGGGATAATGTGCCAAGGAGTACAGTTGCATTATTTTTCAGTTTTTCTTGTGGAAAATTACCTTTTTTAAGGAAAATAGATTTATAAGAAATATAATGGTGTAGGGGAGGCAATAAAGGCAAAGGAACAAAGACAGAAAATAGTGAAGCAGGATTAATATATAAGCAAATACAGGAGATTGATGTCCCAGAGAAGATAATAGGACACGTTGAATATTTTTTGTATATCGATTGATGGACACAGTTGAATAAAATTGGCAAATGGAAGGCATTAAAGAAATGAAGTATTAATAAGAAGTTATGGAATGGTGGATTTTGTATGAAGATCATTTTACACAAATTGCACGTAAAACAAACATGACATATGAATGCAAAGAAGAATGATTATGTAATACAGCATTGTGGGGCATCCGTCTCAAAAAAACACACACTTTTAATTTGTGGTCAGATTAAAGGGTTTTAGGAGTGTGTGGCAATAGAATTTCATAGTGAATGAAAAATATTGATTGGAATAACGTTTTTGTAAGGGGTCTATGTGGACAGGTGCAATGTAGAGAAAAATGACAGAATATTGCTAACTGCATTATGATTTCTATGGTAAGAAAGATGTCAACAGTTATAAAACAAGAAAAATTAAAAAAATGTATTGCAAAGAATAAGATTCTGGTTTAGGCAAACAAAGTGGGGTAGTGCTTAAATTCTAAATCTTTGATTTTTGTGAGTTTATACAGTTTATGACTTGAAGTGTGTAAATGTAATTAATTATGTTTGTGTTTCAAGCAGTATATGCTTGCTTTTAAAAAAGCATTCCTTGTTTTTCAGAGTACTAGAGGGCTCCCCACTCGGGGGAGACATACCACGATGCTGAGATGGTTTACCTTTATTTCTTTGAAAGCCATATGTGCGACGTGCAAAACGTCGTAAGTACAGCTGCAAAAAAACACAATGCCGATTCACCATGTGTTTGAATGGCAAATACGTGAATGCTTTTTCCCATTCAAACACATGGATCAAATGTTGGAAATGGTTTTCCAGCAAATCATTTTCGACATTTGATCCTTCAATGTCTGTATTTCGGCATTACGGTTCGCGGAAACGACTGTTCGCCTATATGCAATTCACTCATTCAAAGGTAAACCACTGAGACAACTGGATAGAAATGTTGGATTCTATTAATACTGATGAATGGGTTGTAACAGTTCTGAATGATGGTGAGTGGATCTGCAAAGGTACTGTAGGGTCACGGGGAGATGCAGTGGAAATGTTTATAGCAGCAATGGAGGGAACTGAATGCTCCATAGATGCTGTTTTGGTAAGTCTGTTTTGCAGTCATATAGTCAAGAGGAATCTGTTTCAGAGGGTCCGGATGGGGAAACTGTTGGGAGTTCAGACAGAAGGCAAAGATGCAGAAGTATTATTGGAGATCGGGGCATAATATGGAGTTTATTGAAAAGAAGGAATGCTGCAGAACTGGAATATTTATTAAGAATGATGCAGAAGTGTTGGAATACAAGGGAGAACAGTGATAATTGGTTATTGTATTAGGCGACAACACTGTGATTAGTAATTATAGATCAAATACAAATACAGTTGAGAATGTTTAAAGAATGAAAAAGTCACGCAATATGGAATAATTTGATGGTATCATGATTATGTGACGACAACAAAAATAAAAAAAATTTAAGGAAGTGATGAATTTTGTACAATTAAGTTTAGGAAGAGGTTATACATCGAAGCACTTGGAAAACAGAAATGGGTTTTGTATTATTTTTGAAGGAATTACACATAGTAGTTGGGAGGACATAATAAGCTATTTTCTCAGAACATAGAGCAATATGGGCAGAGTTTGGAAAGATGAAATTGTTATGAATGGTGAGGGAATTAAATGATATATAGGAATGTACACTACTATTAATATAATGAAATAGAAGCGAGAAAGACATAATTTGTTGGAAGAGCACCAAGTTCATTTTATGTACACCAGATATGATGGTGAAAGAAGTGTAAAGAGAAACATAAATATATATATTTAATGGTAGAAAGAGTAGGACAGCAGTGGAAAACAAATGTATGTTGAAAATGTATGTAGTTTAAAAAAGTACTGGAAGCACTGGAAGGATATACTATTAACTACATAAAATATGAAAGTAACACACATGACATGAATACAATAAAAGGAAAAGATATGACAATGCAAAGATAGTTGGTGAAAGGAAAATAAGTAACAGGTTTGTGAATTAATAATAGGTGCTAGCAGTGTTGTTTGGATTTTTGATGTACTTTGTGGTAGACTTCATCATTTTCTGCTTCTGCTTGGACTGAGGTAATTTACCTGGTAGTAGAAGTGAGCATTGTTTTTGGCCTTTGAATATTTTGTTTTACTTTGGTGGTGTGCTTTACTTTTCTGCTCACAGTGAGGTAACTCTCACCGGTAGTAGGTGCTAGCAGTGTTACTAGGCTTTCTGACTTTTTTACCTTGTGATAGTGTTCTTTACTTTTCAGTTTCTGCTTGCACTGAAGTAATTGTTTATCTGGTAGTAGGTGCAAAGTTGTTCTTTCTATATACTTTGTGGTATTTATTTACTTTTCTGCTTCTGTTTGCTCTGATGTAATTATTTATCTTGTAGTAAGTACTAGGTGAGTTACTTGGCTTTCTGCCTTTTTGATTTACCTTGTGGTGGAGTGCTTTACTTTTCTGCTTGCACTGAGACAACTGTTTAGGTACTGCAGTATTATTTGTCATTCTACCTGCTTTGCTTTTAGTTATTCTTTTAAACTTCAGTTTGTGTGTGTGTGTGTGGGGGCGGGGGCACTCTCGTCCTTTCTTCTCAAGACACAGGAACACATCAAAAATTATTAGGCATGGGAGCCCTACTTCAGGAACAATTTAAGTGCTCACAGTAGAAACTGAGAAAACTGCCAAAACAAGAGGACAGGTTCTGCATTAAAAGCAAAACAATGGTGTTTTATATTATATTTTCTGGTTATTTAGTGGACTGGCTTTTAATTTTGTGACATTTTTGCAGGTTTAGTTCTCCTGCAGAGTCCGTTTAAATAACACACAATCTCTCTGCATGTTTTTGTGGGCATTTTGTATTTGTTTTTCACCTAAACTGTGTACTTAGCTGAAGTGCATATTTAAAGTTTCAAAGATGGACAATTCAAATGCATTTCCATTTGAAGATCTAATTAAACACAATATTTTATTGAAATAACCTAATTGTGCTACTTATCTAAAAACAAAACTTCAGGCAAGCTTAATCTGTTCAGATTGCTTATAATTAAATCAACTATGTCAAACTCTAAAGGGCAGAATGATTGCTACATTGTAGTGATTGAGTTATTACAGATTCACCTTCCTCAGCTCTTCCACTGAAGAGCAAAAAAAAGTTCTTTCTAATGGCACACCAATTACCCAGATGCACAAAGAGACATGGAGGAGCTCTCTGATCTTGCAGCCCAGGCAGGTATGACCCTAGCTCTGAGTACCATCCTGCCATCACCCAGAATGATACCACAGTACAAGGACAAAGTGATTGACTTCAAGAATTGGCTAAGCTTCTGGTGTCATTCTAAGGGGATCCAGTATCTGTCTGCCTGAGATGACATGATTGACAGACCACGATGCTTTGCCAGAGATGGCCTGCACCTGTCACCCTTGGGATTCCGGATACTGGCTAAGGCTCTTGCCACCCCTATAGTGCCTTTTTAGGCAAGGTTCAAATGACAAATTCACCACCATAACAGGTACAAGCAAGCAAAATTTGAGGGTAATGCTACTCGATGCTAGAAGTCTAAACCTCAAATGCATTCACTCAAGGCACTCCTTAAAATGGAGAACATGGACATCTGTGCAGTGACACAGACCTGGTTCAAGGCTCCAGAGAGCACCCCTGCATTACCAGGCTATAATTTATACCACACCTTTCGGCCACCTAACCTGGACCAAAACACTAAAGGTGGAGGCATGTCCATATTTATTAAGGATATCCACACCTCCAGGCTAGCTGCTCAGCATAATGTATCTGAGATTATCCAAGTGCAACTAACTCTGGGCAAGACCAAAATCCAAATTGTAACTTGCTACAGATCCCGCACCATGCCCCAGGATTCCCATTCATCATTTCTTGATACACTGGAAAATATTAGGGTACAATCCAACACCCTAATAATTGGCGATTTCAACTACCCAACCATTAACTGGGAAAACTACTCATGTACCAACTCTTTTGCTCAATGTTTTCTGGAATTCATAAATTCCAATGCCTTGGATCAACTTATCCACACCCCCACCAGGGCCAGCAATATCCTAGACCTGGTCATTGCTAACATGGGCGACCGGTGTTCCACACCAGAGGTCAATTCCTTGTTGGTCAGATCTGACCACAAGCTAATCACCCTAGACATCCACATCCCACCCCCACCCCCCATCAGGGAAATCACTGTAAAAAATTTCTCCAAAGCCAACTTCACTGTTCATAAGACAGAATTGGCAAACTTTACAACACCCATACAGATAGACAATAGAAATATGACTGCTGAATCCTACACAAATGCACTTTATAAGCACTTACACAAGTGCATGGATTGTGCTATCCCTAACAGAACCAAGATGCTATCCTCCAAAAAACAGAAGCCACTCTGGTGGTCCCCTGCCATAAACAAACTCTATAACAGAAGAAAGAAACTGTGGCAAAAAAGAGTAAAATCCCATGATTGGAGGAGCTCCCTGGTCAGCCTCAGTAAGAAGCTGAGATCCCTCATAAAATCCTTTAAAGCTAGTTATGAAAACAAAATCACCACTGATTCTAAAGATAGCCACAAACCATTCTATAGCTATGTCAAGAATCTCAATTGCAACACTCAGATCTGCTCTGAGTTACAGCACAATGGCACAAAAAAAGAAGAACCAGCTGATATTGCCAACATCCTGTCAGATAGGTTCAGTACTAACCTTACCCCCTCTCACCCCCTAAAGGGCCCATGTCTATACCAGAAGAATGCAAAGTTCCTGTAATAACAGCTGCACAGGTAAAAACCACACGGTCCAAAGCCAAGAATACAGCATCCATGGGACCTGACAACATCTTTGGCTGCATTCTACATGAACTACAGAATGAACTGCCACCCCACCTAAGCACCATGTTCAATCATAGCCTCACTTCAGGCTTTGTGCCCACTGAATGGTGCACAGCGATGGTTATGCCACTCCACAATGGGAGAGCCACCATGGACCCTGGGAACTACCACCCCATTAGCCTAATGAGGCTGGTCTGCAAGGCCATGGAACGTATCATCATGGAACTTATAAACAAAGATATTGGCAATCTCCAAACTCTAGACACAACCCAGTTCAGGTTTGTAAAAGCAGATCATGTCTCCTCAACCTGATAAACTTCTTTGAAGTAGTCATCAAAGCTGTAGACAAGGTTTAGGTGGTTCACACAGTCTATCTAGATCTTGCCAAGGCTTTTGACACCATCCCCCTCTCTGGAATTATAGATAAACTCACTAAACTAGGTATAAATCCCTATGTCAAAAGATGGGTTGCCAACTGGCTCACTGACAGAACCCACACTGTGAAAGTTGCAGACTCCAAATCCAACTTCAGACCAGTGACAAGTGGAATACCAAAGGGTTCAGCCCTGGGTCCTCTGCTGTTTGGTATCTACTTTTCTGAATTACAGGCTAACACAGAAGGTCTTTGGCTAGCGAAGTTTGCAGATGACTGCAAACTAGGAGCCATAATCGAAACTCCTAATGATGTGGACATCCTACAAAAGGGCCTCACTGAGACAGATGCCTGGTGTCACAGCCATGGACTCAAGCTCAATGCCAAAAAGTGCATTGTCATCCCCTTTGGTAAAAACTCTGTACCTATGAGCTACCACATAGGTGGTAGTCTGCTTAACACTGAAAGTGTGATAAGAGACCTTGGGACACAGGTGGACAGTAGTCTCTTCTTTGATAATCACATCGCCACAGTAGTCAGGAAATCCTTCTACATGGCACACCTCATCACAAATGGTTTCTCATCCAGGAAAAATGAGGTCATTGTTCCTCTCTACTCATCACTCATTAGACCCATTATAGAGTACAACACCACTTTTGGTATGTACCTCACAAGACATCTCCAACAACAGGAATGGCTGCAGAAATACCTCACAAAGAGGATTACTGACCTCAAACAGATGCCCTACACAGACCATCTCAAAAAACTCCAGCTTTACTCCGTTGCATATCGCCTACTCAGAGGTGATCTCTGCCTAACATACAAAGCTATGTCAAACCCAGAGCTGTTGGACATGCTCCACTTAAAGAAATCCCAATCCCTCTGAGCTACATGCTCTAGGGACCTAAACCTTGTCACCACAATAAACAGAACATGCTGGAGGGATAGATTCCTGTCCCAGAGACTTATGATACTCTGGAACAAACTATCAAACAAAGCTCCTCATTAGCACTCTTCAAGAAAAATCTTGATGATTGGATGGGAAATATGAAATTCACCCCGGGGATCACCTCTGTGGCTCTGCTCGACAGGGACACAGGAAAATAGCGAAACCCAGGGTACCTTTTAGGCTAGGCTTATATAGGCCCTAGGGCCAGTAGCCTAGTACCTACCTATGAACCTATGCCCCCTATGTCTTCCCCACCCATTCAGATCCTGTTTCTGTGCCCTGCACCCATCCCTTCACAGTTTTCTACAAAAAAAATAAATAAATATTTTAAGCTGCAGTAAACTGCTTGCTACAATTTAGACCAAGCCCAAAGTGCTACAGTGCTCAGGTTTGACCACATGTGCAAAACCATTATTGCATTAGAGACTGGGATCAGCTGGTTGCATTTCCCAACACTTTCCACCTGGGAGAGTTGACCATCTTTCCCCACCTTCACTATGCTATGCTACTGTCTGACACTGTCTGAGTCTATGCTGAAGCCTGCAAGATGTAAACTAAGCAATATCGATAGACTCAGAATAACAGTTTCTACTCTGCTAGGCATGAAATAGACACCCCTTACTTCTTAAATAAGGTCCTACAATGGAATATCAATTCTACTCCATTTATTATTCACTTTGAAATAAAATTAACTGTGCAAATCTTCTAGAAATCTTAAAGGTAGAAAACTGGTATGCTAAAATTGAAACAGAAGCTGATGACGGATATCACTAATTCCCAAAAATATACAGGTTCTACTGAAATAACATCTTTTATTAATCCAAAAGTTCAACACGTACATTTTCTTTTTAATAAATAAATGAATAAATAACTCCCAAACGCTAAAGGTGGTCTGTCACAAAAACAGTCAATATTGGCAAAAAAAAGACAGAAAATCCACCCAAGGATGGCCAGTCAACGAAATCCACAAGTGTTCCAATTAAAATGTAGTCCTTTAATACAAATAAAACTTCGACTTGAAAATAAAATGAAAAATAAAAAAGCTCAAAACTGTCCCTTGAAGATATCCGATAAGCGCTTTCGACTGTTGTCTTCCTCAGATCGTACATTTTCTTTTTGGTGCAGAACAAATTTATGTAAAATTTACAGGAAAAAGAAATGTTACTTTAATAAATACAAAAGGGATAGAACAGGGTAAAAACTGCAGTTAACATCATATATATATATATATATATATATATATATATATATATATATATATATATTAAGGCAGAATTACAATAAGAAACTAATTTCTTTCACCAAATTGATGGCACACACAGTACTTAAGGAACACTTTTATAAATATATCAATTTTTCTACCAAAGAATGTGATTATTGCTGATACATGAGAGATGACTAGTGCTTCTAATTCTTTCTTCTCAAGAATACAGTCTAATTTATTGTCACTATACCTTCATCAATACCCACTCACTCAGCAGTTTGCCCTATAATACATGAAGAGGTGCTGATCAACTCACTAAATAGGATAGGTTCTAAAAAGTGTATGGCTCCTGACAATATTGCAGCAATTACCCTAACAAGAATTCAGATGGAATTATGTCCCATCTTACATGACATATTTAACATATTACCGATATGTTCTTTTATTAATTTATTTTTGGTTTCCTTTATAGAATTGGGTACATTGTACTTATAATTACATTTATTGATTGTATAATTACTATTAGTGCTGTCTTAAGAGTTTATTTATTTAGTTATTTTAACTTACTATCATTTATAGGAGGTTAATTCAGAACCATAGCTAGTTCATATTGTGCTTGCCATAGATCTCCCCCGAAAAATGCTTTTCTCAAATATGAAGAGTTAAAAAACAAAAAACAAAAACAAAACAAAACAAAACAAAAAAAAAAAACTTTCCCCACCCCTGTTTATAAACTGCTTGCTAAAAATGTTAAATTGTAACAAGCTGATCCCTATAGTTACTACCCCACATTAGGTGCACCAGAACTTTTCAGTCAACATTTGAATACACCATTGGCAGTCAGTGTTGCAAACATATTCTCACACGATCAACACCCGCTTGTTAATTATACCCCTGACAGCTCGATCCATTCACCCCACCTTAGTTATGGCTCTAGGTTGATTTGTATGGACAGTATTGTTTTTGGAAGGATAGTGTGTGTTGATTTTGTGCATGTAGTGTGAAATATGTGTTTTTATTTTACAGTGTAAATGGGAAATCAGTATTTTTTTTAATTTATTTAGCAGTTTTAATTAAATTAAATATTTGTTTTGAGGGTATGGTTTAGCTGGATTAGTGTGCTGGTGTCGGTGCCTTTTTTGTGTATGCAGTGCGTAAACATTTACTTTAGTTTTTAGAGAGTGGCATGAATGTGAAATTTTGGTAGATTTTATTAGATTTGAGGATGTGCCAATCATGCATATAGGATTGTCGAGAAAATGCTGTCAATACACACTAGATGCCTATTTTTATCATAGTCTTTAACTGGTTGCAGAGTTAGGAAGAATAAGATACAAGTTGAAGAAAAAAATTATATTTGAATTAGAGCATACTTATCAATCTCTTAATGCTAGAATCAGGGATAAAGGCAAAAAAAAGGGGGGGGGGAGGACAAAGGACCAAATTTAGAACAGATTTGAAATCAAGAGCAACTGAGAAAGTTGATTAACAAGTTTTGAATTCACAAGCATTTTCTGAAGAATGTGAAGTCTGAAATTCAAATGACTGTTGTTATTTATTGACTTCAGTCCTTGATGTGCTAGAAACCACACATTTTATGAGGGATAGAAAATATGAAGAAAAAATTTGGGCATTCTGTGAAACCTCATTTTGCTGAGAGGTATGAATTTGAGTATATACTATTTACATATTACCCTTTTAATCATGCTATCATGTTCACTCTACCTGCAGCCTCACTCCTTTTTAAAAAGTGTGACACTGCCAGCCCAGCTACCTGGAATGTTGTAAATAATTCTATGTCATTTGTGACTATTGATATGATTTATACAGAACTGTGTGTTATGTACTGAGCTTCAAGAATGTAACCACAGCATACTCTGCTGGAACATAGAAGATTAACTTACAAAACTTCAAGAAAATACGTTGAAATTAAGTGCTTTACAATGTACTATAAAAGTTAGTTTCAATGCAACAAGGATACAGGGTGTCTAGAGCTAGAAGTTTTTTCTATTGTCTTGGAGAGAAGTAGTTACTAGGTTTAAAATGTAAAAAGTGTTTTATTGCTTTATGACTTCCTAGCAGCTGCACAGTTCTGAGAGATATGTGTTTTTAACACAGAGATGTTAAAATTCTGTTAAGTTTCTGTTTAGCCTGGGAACTGAAGTCAGGTGACAATAAGTGATGTCATCCAAGCTAACCCAGCAGTAATGTTTGATATTAATTTAAGAACTCTCTCAGAGAGAGACTGTGCATTTTATATTTTGTCTTGGACCTAGCAAGATCATCCACACATCATCATCATCTGCACTTGCCTGTCTGTAAGTAAGATTCAAGGCATAATACCTCTCATAGAGATATATAGGAATATAATAAAGATTAGTTTAGATGTTTTCCATATTTATTTGAGACTGTCCTGCAATGTTGTTTTAAAATATTTCCTATGATTTTGAACTCTGAAGTAACTGTGTTTGCCTTCTGAGTATTGTCTTGTTCTTTTTTTTATTTATTATTAAATATATATTTAATGGGGCATGCCTTCATTGAAGGTTGTGCATCAGGGCTGGTAACCAGGTACGTAAAAATCCACTACCAATCATTAGCGGACCGGAGTTCCGCAGTGGCGACACCTAACCGGGAAAAGCCAAAAGACACAAACAAACAATTAAATATATTTAAACCTATCTTTGTGGCTGATATTTGTGAGACATATTTAAACTCTTAGGTACTTGCATATATATTTGGTGACACTGTACAGGGCACTTCGAAATAGCCTTGCTCTTGGTCAAAAAAAAAACATTTGAATTAACAGTAACACTACACAGTAGGATTGAATACCCATTGTAAGGGCCTTACAGTAGCTGAAAAAGAGTGGTTGGTCACAGTGATAACTACCTTATAGTCTGGGAAGAAGAGGGCATAGCTAGTAAACCTGTGCGAGCCTTTCTCAGGTGTGTGCATGTCTGTTTATAAATCAAATCTCAAAGTGTGTGTGTGTGTGTGTGTGTGTGTGTGTGTGTGTGTGTGTGTGTGTGTCAGCTACTTGGGCAGGGACACAAAGCACTGGTTGGACAGAGAGGGTGCTGGACATTTTGGCTTGACCACTCAGCTGAGATCTCAACCCTATAGCTGTGCCAGTGGGGAGTCTTATTGGGGATCTGGAGAAAGAGGGAGAAACCAGCCCCAGACTGACTGTGGTCTCTGTGTGCTCTTAAGGGAAATTGTACTTTACCGTGTGTGTACTTGTAAACTCCCATTGTGTACGTCTCTCACTGTTGCCATTGTTGAGGACTGGGGCTTCTTGATTAATGGGCCAGTGCAGGGGTGTCACAAAAGGTACCAAGTCTTAAAAAGAATCACCCTTCAGGCTCTTTCAAACACTCCCAAAATTTCAAACCATACAAAAAAATGTTAGACTGCATCCCTGAAGTACAAATTGTGAATGCTGATACACCAGAGTGTGATGTGTCAAATTACATTAAAACACACACAACTAGCCCTAAAGGACACCAGCATACTACAAAATTACATAATGCTTAATTCCAAAACATTTGGTGTAGTACATCACTCTAATTCTGTATGCATCGTGTAGCTGGTTAAAAAAAGGCAGACTAATGTGGAATTGTGAAGATTTCCTGATTCCAAAATGGAACACTTTGACATTTTACATTGTTTTTAAATGCTAGTGCAAAACTTCTAATTAAAATTTGGGGCTGTATAGCTTAAGTGCTGGTTTACCTGTGTGTTAGAACTGGTATTTCAGACATTCTTTGGTTGACAGCAGGGAAAAATCTTGGGAGTATCACTGACCACTGAGTATCCCCTTAGGGGTGTATTATCAATGTGGCAGTTTCCAGGGGTAGCCATCTTCCCAAAAGATAATATGCATTTCTAGGCACTGAATTTTTAGACTGCGGCATTGGCATCAGTTCTTAGTCTGTGTCTGGCCTTCTGCCATTTTTGGATGGTATTTGGGGGATTTGCATGATTGCACCTAGTTTGTAATAATTTGTAAACTTGGTCAATGAGAGGCCCTTTACATTGGCCTTAACTTCTCAGAAGTAGATGCCAAAAAGGAGCGGCTTCAGAACCAAGCCTTGAGGGACTCCACTAGTGACTGGCCTATTTGTGGAGGTAGACTCCTCTATCTGTGAGCCAGATGACTTTCCAGCAGGTCACATAGGACTTTATGCCTAAGTTTGTGAACTTCTTGACAATGTCAGCATGGTATATTGTGTTGAATGATTTAGCCAGGTCAGGGTAGGCAGTATGCAGCATTTTGCCCTCATCCATTGCTTTGGTGACCTTCTTGAAAAAGTCCACAAGGTTGATTAGGCCTGATCTGCTCTTGATGAAACCATACCGGGTTGGATCATGTGTCTGAAAGTTTCCTATGTCACTGTTCTTCATTTTTATAATGATATTTTTTCCATGGCTTTGCATATGAGACTAGTCAGACATATAGTTCACCTGGCCCATAGATGGGTCTGCCCTTATGCAGGAACTATAAACCATTCCATTAATATATTCAAAAACTGTGCTGGAGCTCTGCAGCATGATTAAAATGTCTGCAGTCCCATGTAGTATGAGGTGTAACTGGCTCCTAAAGATTAGTACTGATTCTCAACTGCCCCATAGCCCAGGTAATATAAAATGTACCATGACCTTGCAGCTCAGCAGTGGTACTACATTGCCCCTATCTGAGACTATGTGGGATGCAGCATTCCCCTGGATCGCTGCAATGGCATTACAATGCTCCTCAGTTAATGAGATGTACAGTGGCTTCAGAGGTGCTGGTGTCTCACAGGCTGATACTCTGGGACTCCAGAATGTTAAACTGCAGTGTATTTTGTGTATGTTAGTAGAAGATTAACAAAGCAGTACTGCTGTGCTTTTTCTATGGGCCATCAGAAGAGTGCATGAGCACAATCTGCACTGAGATCTTCTGCCAATGTATATCACATAGAGTTAGCATGCTTAAACCATGATATTTGCAAATGGTATTAGGGCAGTACCACAGATCCATAGGAGGTAAAAGGTCAGGCAAAGCTCTGTTGCAAGTAAGCTGTTCTGCATATCTTGTGGAAACTGGATGTTCATAAGCAGTTTAATTAATAATTATTGAAGTACTTTTTGTTAGCTCCACTGACCTTGAAATATAGACTGTATTTGGAGAAGTAGTTCATCCTGTTGCTGCAGTCCTAAATATAATATACATGATGAGTTTTCCACTTGATTTATGAATGAAATCAATGAGAAGAAGTATATTCTTTGGACAAGACCACATATCAGGGTGGAGAAAGGGACCAGAAAGTAAATAAGCCTACAGTTTTACCTCTGCCTAACCCGAAAGCAGTGGACAAACAACCAGATGTATTCCAAAGACTGTATGGATCAAACAAAGACCAATGCATTGTGTTAAAGAGCTGTACATATACAAGGATTTGGCTAAGGAATCAAAGACAGGAGGAACCTACAACATTGTAAGAGAGATATCTGTATACATCTCTACCAGAACCGCCTTCAAGAGCAAAAAAAAAAAGTAAAACAAAATGTAAGCTGTGCAGCAAAATATTACTTCCTTATAGTGTTGCAAAGCAGAGTAGAAGTGTCATTGCAAGCCTGAAGGTGTTATAAAGAAGGGAGTAGAAATGATTAGCAGAATTAAAGACAAGGTATCTCAGTGAGAAGGAGATTTCTAAGGAAATGAAGTCAATGAAGCCAGACCCCATTAGCTTTGGATATGTATATTTCGGCCTTGTTATGACCTCCGCAGCACAGAGTATTTGACTAATTATAAGAAACACAGGGCTGTTATACCCAGCTGATGTTCATTACCATTAGGGTGACTGCAAAATATCCCAGCTAATAAACTAAAACAAAGAGTGATTAGATCACAGAAAAATCAATCAGTAAATAGTAAATGAAAACTCCAGTCAAGTTAGAACTTCCACTGAGTGATCTCTCAAACCTCCTGTATCAGAGGCACATGGGATATATGCAAATGACCCTTATGAACATCAGGTGTTTCAGCTATATGGTGACTCTGAATGCCCATGACTTATTTCTTTTTAAGTTGTTTCAATGGACAATTTCAGGCCAATGAAACCAAACACCACTAGCAGTGGATATGCATATTTTGGCCTCATTATGACCTCATCAGCACAGCACAGAGCATTTGACTAAGCATAAGAAATACAGGGCTGTTATACCCAGCTGATGTCCATTACCATTAGGGTGACTACAAAATATCCTAACTAATAAACTAAAACATAGTGAGAAAGTCATAAAAAACAATCTGCAAATTAACACTCCAGCCAAGCTAGAACTACCACTGAGTGGCCTTTCAAACCTCCTGTACCAAAGGCACAAGGGATAACCCTTATGAACATCAGCAGCTATATGGCAACTCTGAATGCTTATTCCTTTTTAAATAATTTCAATAGACAATTTCAAGCCAATGAAACCAAACCCCACCAGCTATGGATATGCATATATTAACCTTATCATGACCTCCACAGCACAAGCAGCATGTTTAACTGAGCATAAGAAACACAGGGCTGTTATACTCAGCTGATGTCCATTACCATTAGGGTGACTTCAAAATATTCCAAATAACAAACTAAAACAGAGTGAAAAGGTCACAGAGAAAACATCCAGTGAATAGTAAATGAAAACTCCAGCCAGGCTAGAACTTCTATTGAGTGACCTCTCAAACCTCCTGTATCAGAGGCACATGGGATATATGCAAATGACCCTTATGAATGTCAGGTGTTTCAGCTATATGGTGATTCTGAATGCCCATGACTTATTTCAAATCATTTCAATTGACAATTTCAGGCCAATGAAGCCAAACCCCACTAGCTGTGGATATGCCCTGTGTTTCTTATGCTTAGTCAGACACTCTGCTTGTGCTGTGCTGATGAAGTCATAACAAGGTCAAAATATGCATGGCCTGAAATTATCCATTGAAACAACTTAAAAAGAAATAAGTCATGGGTATTCAGAATTGCCATATAGCCACAACATCTGATATTCATAAGGATCATTTGCATATATTCCATGTGCCTCTGATACAGGAGGTTTGAGAAGTCACTCAGTGGAAGTTCTAGCTTGGCTGGAGTTTTCATTTAGTATTTAGTGATTGTTTCTTCTGTGACCTTCTCACTCTTTGTTTTAGTTTGTTAGTTTGGATATTTTGCAGTCATCCTAATGGTAATGGATTTCACCTGGGTATAACAGCACTGTGTTTCGTATAATTAATTAAGCACTCAGCTTGGCCTTATTATGTCATAACAAGGCTGAAATATGCAAATCCACAGCTAGTAGGGCTTGGTTTCATTGGCCAGAAATTATCCATTGAAATGACTTAAAAAGTGATAAGTTATTGGTATTCAGAATTGCCATATAGCTGAAACACCTGATGTTTATAAGGATCATTTGCATATACCCCATGTGTCTTTGATGCAGGAGGTTTGAGAGGTCACTCCGTTGATGTTCTGGAGTTTTCATTTAGTATTTACGGTACTTATGTATTATCACAACCACATTGTCACGGTTGCGAAATGCGCATATCCCCTCAGAAAACAGTGCTTGAAATAGTGGAAACTGTTATTGTAAGTAAGCAGTAGTGGCAAAAATTTGACCTTGCTTTTAGGAACAGAAACAACTTAGGAAATCCTCTTCATGTTTTGCATGCGTTACAGAAGCACGTTTAAGTTATCATGGCTGCCTTTGTAGTGTTCATTGGATTCTTTTGAGTTTGTGCAAGGAAGTCTTCAGACAATGAAAACACAGGCGCAGAGAATTTCTGTTTGGTAAACTTGTTCATTTTTAACCATTGTTTTAAGTGATTCTGAAAAGAACCATTTCATTGTAATGATCGCAAATTATGAAGGTGGATGATGTTGACAGCTGATTCCCCGGTTGTTTCTAAATCAGAAAGTTGGTAGTACTGAGGTGTTTTGGATTGTGAAGGGGCCATGTTCAGATACAGACACTTTGTAGTACAACAATCACTGATTTCATTAATGCTGTAATGATGCGGACTGCTCATTTGGTGGTTTGGTATTACTTTGTAGTGGGAATAACAGTAGTAGACTTGAAATAACAGAAATAGTGGCAGTAAGGTGCAAACAGAAACATAAACAGCACGTTTTTTACATTTCATTTATGTCAATACATGCAAAACAAAATGTAGTGTTACAGGGCACACATTATATGACATTTTTACAACTGTAATGACCTTATTTCATGATCGTTAAGCACCTGGAACTGCTGTTAAAAATCTGGTTGCAATAATACGTAAGTACCGTATTTACTGATTGTTTTTTCTGTGACCTTCTCGCTCTTTGTTTTAGTAATGAAATTAAGTCAGTAAAATGTACAACCTGATCAGAATTCTAACCTTTGAAGTGGATAGTTCTGTGCAGCAGGTGATTGGTGAAAAGGACAAACTAGCAATAAGACAGACTACACTGTTATAACCAGGGCAAGGGGTACAGTCTGCTCAGAGTTCTAAATCCATTGTTAGTATAATACACAAGCCTCAAATAAAAAATGCTGTAGGGAACAGATATTATAAGCAAAAATGCAAAACCGAAGATAAATCATTTGTAGAGGGAGAAGAGTGTAGAGAAGAAAAGAAATTGAGAGAATTATGTTGTCATAAAACATGAAAAAAGAGGGTAGAACATTAGATAAACACAACAACTAACTATAAGTAGTACTAGTAATAGATGACTTTCTAAAGCGATGATTTAGACACTGGGATACCCATGTTTTTAGTGGCAGGAAAGGACATGATACATTCTACTTCACAGCAGACTCACTATGAGAAAACTCCAGAGTTGGATAACCTCCAAATGAACTGGATAAGATACAATGGAAAGACATGCTTCATAGAGAGCATGGGAAAATATATCTACAGTTATAGGGGAAGAAGCTGAACAAAGGTTCGCACTTTTTACTCATACTTTCTTTACAAAATGATTTATTTATTGTACAATGTAGGTAAAGACAGAGAGGAAAAAGTGCCCAAACCTTCAAAAACCTAGCAATGAGGTTGGCACATAATCATTTACTAGGAGGACAATTAGAAATGGACAGGACTAAACCAAGGATCGCAGCAAGGCTTTAATAACCAGTATAATGAAATAAGGTAAGAAATTCTTTGCTTGATGTCCTGAATCCAGAAGGCTACTCCATCCCAGGCTTTAATGTTAAGCCATCATTAACTATAGGCAGCTAAGCACTCTGAAGTTATTCTCCATTGTAAGGTTAATTCTAAATCTATAGCTAGGCAGTTAGTGTTATTTTTCTACAGAATGGATGTCTAAAGAAATACCTAATGACTAGGGAACACCATTTATGTCCAGAATAAAGCACAAGATGTGCCAATGCTTTAATTTGAAAATAATTAAACCATCAGTGTACCATCCCCAAACAAATCGAGTAGTAGACCCTCTTAATTATATATCAAAATCTATGCTCAGAAAAGTTATAGGATATGTTAAACATGGAACCAATTAATATTACTGATCCCATATGCTATTAGAAAAAATCTACAAACCTAAACAAGGTTGTCTTTTTGAGTTATTGTATTATAGGCACTCTCAGAGATTGCTGGATATTGTAGGTAAAACTTAGGAAGATGGAGAAACCTCATTCAAACTTTTCATTGAACACTATGCTGAATTACAGACAGTCTAAAAGTGGTGATAGCCATTATGTAGGAGTACACAGAAGGATGCCAGGCTATACAGCAAGGGCTGGAGTAATGGACATGTCAGGTCCTTGGAATTCAAAGAGCAAGATCATGTTTTTGTTTTGGTCCCCAGCTCAGAAAACAAGATTTTGGCTAAATATCTGAGTCCACTTAAAACAGTGAAAATTAAATTATATATCCTACATGGCTAGACAGACTGCCGAGAAGGCCAAAACATATATGTTGTATCAGTGTTCTGCAACTGGCTACAGACCTCTGTACTTGGTTTAATAGCAGAAACTGATGGAGGAAGGAAACTGACTTCTGTGACTTCAGTGCAGATAAATGACATGCTATGTAAGCTACAGAATTCAAAAATAAAGGAGTGTCCCTTAAGAAACAAAAATATTTTTAGTACTACCTGGCAGAACAAACCTGATTCAACAGTAGAACACTTAGAAATAAACAAGACTAAAGCAAATATCACAGCAAGACTTTACTGACCAGTATAATGAAATACGTTAAAAAATTATTTTCTGGATGTCATGAATCCCAGAAGGCTATTCCATCACAGGCAGGAGAGCAGATTAACACAGAGTTAGAGAAAGTACACAAATACTTAGAATGTGGGTAAATAAGTTGTCAAAAAGTGAGTGAAACAGACTACAGTTATAGTGACAAAACCTGATGGAAGATTTAATTTGTGCAATGATTATAGGAAGCTAAACAGCATTTCAGAATTCAACAGCTAACCAATGTCTAGGGTAGTTGAACTAACAGAGATAATTGGGAAGTTAAGATTCTTAACCACATTTAATGTGATGAAAGGGTACTAACAAATCCCAATTTTCAACCCAATGCCCTAATACCTTTTAAAGATTAATGGGCAGAATCTTAAAACCTCATGTCAGATATGCTGCTGCTGATATGCTATACAGTGTTATAACATAGTGAAGATTCAGACCTCCATCTAGCTAAGGTACAGGCTGTGTTAGACTTGCTGAGATAAGCTAATTTGTTATCTCTAAGAACAAGAGAGGCATAACAGTGCTAAAACATTTGGGATGTGTAATAGGAAGGAGAGCGGTTAGCCCACGGAAAGAAAAGCCAAAAGTACTGAGGAATTGTCCTATTTCAAGCACTAAGAGCCAAATGAGGACAGTTTGGGGGCTAGACAGGTACTAATAGAAATGTTTACCCTGCTTTTTCATCTGTAGATTGACTTTTTACAGATTTTACAAAAGGGAAGATACCCTTAAGGTAAGATGGATGCCGAAGACATGAAATACATTTACACAGTTGAAGGAAGTGCTATGGTCAGAACTTATTTTAGATCTCCAGATTTTAGTAAACGTTTCATAGTTTATACTGATCCATCAGAGGTAGGCCTAAGGCAGTGCTTTCACAGGATTTTATCTCAAAAAATTTTTTTTTTATTTTTTCAAATACATTTGAATGAATTTCATAGTATTTATACATAACATCTTAAATAACTAGACTATTTACATTAGCCTGACACTATAACAGATCTCAATATATACAGGTACTTTATAAGTATGTCCAATTCATTATCAGAGTGTTTGATCAATTATAGTATAGTCTCAATCAATGATAAGACTTTTCCCCAAGGATTGTTGATAAATGGCTTTGGATAAATTCTTAGTTCTTTAATTTTAATTTCCAATAATGCTGTGGTATTCAGTAGGCTGCAGAAGTCTTCCAAAGTTGGTATTATGTTTGTATTCCATCTTCTTGTTATACACTTCCTTGAAATTGCAAGTATAGTCCATACTAGATACATGTTTGATTTATTCAAATAAGGACCTTCATTCACATTTAATAATACAAGAGCTTTAGTTAAATAAAATGATTCATTAAATAAAGCTTGTAGAAAGTTATTAATAACATTTCAAAATGGCTTAATGTTAACACACTCAAAGAAAATGATGGTTCCAATCTCCAACATATTCATTTTATGGAAGAACTAATTTTATTGATTCTATCTGGGGTTAAGAATGCTCTGTGCAGGCATTTCTCAATAAACACTTTCCAGTATTGTGTAAAGGACGTATATTTTATTGATAATAAGATATTTGTTTTAATATCTTCAGTTAATTGTACTGAGTGGCCTTTGGTTATATATTTCCAATATGAGGTTTTGGGTTTTGTTTTATAGTTTATCAATATTTTATAAACTTTTTAAATACTGTTTCCCACGTCAAAGTCATTATATATGATTTCATATATGTATTTTGTAAATTTAGATATTTCTTTAATTGAAGAATTGTTAATTATTCTACTTAAATCTTACAAATATGACAGAATACTCTGTAAGGTTAGCCAGTCCTGTTGTGGAATTTTGTATGTTGTTTTTATTACTTGCATATCTAAAACTTTTAGATGTGTAGTTGTTAATCTCGCCGATTATTCTCACTGATGGGTTGGAGCCGATCCTCAGCTCCGACACGGCCGATAGCAAGCTCAAGGTTTGCCAGTAGCTCAAGACAAGCCCCTTATCCCACCATGCACTGCTAGAATTACCTCAGATCTAGTTTGCCGCGGCAAGAGAGATTTCAGTGATCCAGATAGCTCGGACCATTTTAGAAACAGCAAGTTTTTAAAAAGTTTTCCTTTTTGATATGTTTATGTAGTGTGTGTTAGTTTTATTATTTTTAGAGAGTTTAGACAGTTTAGATAGTTTAAATTGTTTCAAATTAGGGACTTCTTGGCTTTTTAGTTTGTGTGGGCATTTAGCCCTTTTTCCTACTATTAATCCCTTTAGCAGTTAGGTTTTTTTTCTGTGGGACTTGTAGTCCCATATTTGTATTATAGTTTTATTTATATATTTATATATATATATATATATATATATATATATATATATATATATATATATATATATATATATATATATATATATATATATATATATATATATATATATTACTGTTGTAGATAGTGCCCGGGTTGGGCTTAGTTGTTTGTGAATCTATTTACTGTTTTTTTCTCGGTATGTCAGAGGATAGGGAGAAATCCCATCCCAAATCTGGTTTTAAAAAATGCCCAGATTGTGGGCAGAAAATGTCCATCACTGACAGACATATTTAATGTGTCTACTGCTTGGGGGCCAAGCACCTCCAAGACACCTGTAGCATTTGTCACTCCTTCTCTTCAAGAGTACTCTTGGAGAGAAGGAGGAAACTTATAGACAGAGGATTGCTACAGCAATCTTTTTCAGAGGTTTTGAATAGCCATGAAGGTGCTAGTACGTCTTCCAAATCTTCAAAATCCAAGTCTTCAGATAAGGTATCCAAAAAGGCTAAAATTTCAGAAGGAGGGTCATCGGTTTCACAGTCATCAGAGCCGAGTGTACCTTTGATTCGGAGCCAGCTTTCAGTATTGGAGCCGGTCTCCGAAGTTCCTTCTTTACCTCTGCTCCAGTCAGCACCTTCAGTGCATTTAGCTAAGTCTTCAGTCATCCTTTCAGATTTGGACATGGATCGGCTAGTGCAGAAGCTTTTACAGACACCAGGACTTGCCAAATTGTTGCCGGGCCCGACCAGCTTGTCGGTGCCGAAGACCATGGAACCGAACTTGTCTACTTCTCCTCCAGGCCGTACTGGACTCTCGGAGCTGAGGGAAGTCGAACCAATGGTGGTTGGACCCTTGGAGCCGATATCCGCTCCAGGGTTATTGGCTCCATCTACTCGGATGTCCTCGGTGCCGACCGAGAGCTCTAGGAGCCGATGCTCTCCAGTTGGGTCCGGGGAAGATAGTTACACCGATGTGTCGGTGCCGACTCTCCCTCTTGGGGCTTCAGCTCAGATGAGCTCGGCTCCTACCTCAGGCTCAGAGCCCAGGGTTTTGGTGCGGGAGAATCGGACGGTACTCTCGGGTCCGTCCACTCTTCCTCATCGGAGCCATGGTTCCTTCGATGCTATGAGGAGAGCTTTGTCTCCAAAGACAACATCAGCATCGGTTCAGCTTTCCCTCTCCCCTCAAGGTCCTGTGTCTACTTCTGCATCTACCGACCCCTCTAAGCGTAGAGACCCTGAGCCTCAAGCACCCCCACAGGGTGTCCCCTGCTCTTCTGAGACCTCCCCAGACCCTCCCACTGAGGAGGTGCCCAGAAAGAGACTGTGCAAGAGGAGGCACTTAGACTCCCCACAGGAGTCTTTGACATCTGACATGGACTTAGATGAGTTAGAAGGGTCCCCTCGGTCCCTCTCTGAGGATATCTCTTTTGCAGAGATACTAGAGATCCTTAGTCAGAGGGGCGACTGGCAGTCCAAGACCCCTACTGAGGATGTGTCTGTGCTCTTGAAGGCTTTTGGGTCTCAACCTTCCACTTCTTGGGTGTCTCCGCCTTATGACGAGCTCATGGATCTGATCTCTCGTAAGGCGTGGGAGTCACCGGAGGCCATGGAACCTGTCCCTCGTAGACCCAATAAATTCATATCTGCCCCAGTCGATAAACCTTTTTTGATAAAAGGAGTGCCTGTGGATGCCATGGTGGTGGCTGCAGCCACCAAAAAGGAAGTATCTGAGACATTCTCTTCTATCCATCCCCCTAACAGAGATTCTAAGGTTATGGATAGATATGGGAAGCGCATGTTTAGTTCAGCAACTTTTTCTCTGCGATCACTGAACTACTTGACCCATTTTACAAGACTACAGAGAGATCTCCTGAAAGAGCTAGGAGATACTCTCCAGGGTACAGTAGCTGCAGGAGTTGCCGACAAAGTCAAAGCCCAGCTTGCTACCCTTAACTCAGTAGTGAACTCGTCCATGTGTCTCATATCCTATGCAGCTGATGGTTCGATTAAAGCCGCTAGTTCGGGCATTGCTCTTTGCAGACAAGCCTGGATGTTTCTCTGTTCCTTTGCGGAACCCTTCAAGTCTTCTTTTATTAATACCCCATTTGATGGCTCATCACTGTTTGGGCCCAAAGTAAAGGAAACTTTAACCAGGTGTGAACAGGAAGGCAAGACTTTATCTGCTGTTGGGGTCTGCTTTTCCACTCCTACTCGGCCCTATCCCAAGGGTCCTGGGGGGAAAGATGTGGTTCCAAAAAACTCAAGCAGCCTTTCATGACACATGTGGTGAAACCCCTTCTAGAGGCAGATGAGGGGGTTATAACGGAAGACGCCGCCCCCGTGGCAGAGGGGGTCCACAGCAACAGTGTGACAGGAGTCAGTTCTCCGGTCAGTCCTACCAGCGCTCCTGAAAGGGGGCCCAACTGTTCGGCTCTGGAGGCAGTCGGGGGTCATTTGTCTTTGTACCCAGAAGCCTGGATAAACATAACATCGGATACTTGGGTACAAAGCATCATTTCCAGAGGATATTTCATACCGTTCTTTACCCCTCCCATTCCTATCAAAAAAATCCCAGATGTTCCACCCAATCTCAGGGAACAAGTAATCGTAGAGGTCCTCAGATTGCTAGAAAAAAGAGTCATCCAACCAGTCCCAGCAGACCAAATTGGATTCGGAACTTACTCAAGATTCTTTTTGGTACCAAAGAAAACAGGGGACTGGAGACCTATCTTGGACCTCAACAGACTCAACAAGTTCGTAAAGAAAGAGAAGTTCCGAATGGTCATGCTTCAGTCCATTCTTCCCTTTTTAGGGAAATGCGATTGGATGTGTTCCATAGATCTCAAGGACATGTACTATCACATAAAGATGGGCAGACACTCCAGAGATCATCTGTGTTTCTGGCTGGGAGCCAATCATTACCAGTTTTGAGCCCTGCCCTTTGGTCTCACTTCAGCCCCCAGAGTGCTCACGGCTCACCTGAGGCATCTAGGATTCCAGGTGTTTCCATACTTAGACGATTGACTCCTCACCGCTACCACCAGGCATCAATTGACTCAGGCAACGCAATACACTCTGACACTCTGCCATCAATTAGGCATTACGATCAACTTCGAAAAGTCTGCCTTATCGCCATCTCAGCATACCGTTTTTATAGGAGCAGAGTTAGATACCTCAACCAGCACTCTACATCTCCCTATCGAAAGAGTCTCCCTTCTTCACTAAAATGTCAGCTCACTGGTGTCAAAGAACAAAGCTACATCAGCGGAGGTATTGAAAGTAATAGGTTTGATGGCGGCAGCAATCCTGGCTATACCACTTGCAAGGATGCATATGCGAATCCTTCAGTGGCTTCTTTTCACTCAGTGGTCTTACCAGAAACTACCAATGCACCACATGATTCTTATCATGGATTCTTGCAGGAGAGACCTTCAGTGGTGGTTGATGTCTCTTCATGTTGCAGTAGGGAGACCCCAGTAGCCACTGTGACCACGGACGCTTCCCTGATAGGGTGGGGGGGGACATTTTCAGGGAAAGACTGAAGGCACATGGACAGATCAAGAATCACGTCTGCACATCAATGTTCTAGAGCTGAGAGCGGTACTTCTAGCATTGCAGTACTTTCAGGACTCTCTCCCTCTAGGGGCTATTGCAATTCAGACCGACAACATGTCAGTAGTCTGGTACTTGAACAAGCAGGGCGGAACCAAGTCTTACCCCCTTTGTTGAGAAGCCCTCAGGGTTTGGCAATGGGCTGTGTCATCCCAGTGTTTTCTGTTAGCAATGCACATCCCGGGGAAATCCAATGTCATAGCAGACAAGCTAAGCAGGGCAATATTACTCCCTCACGAGTGGTCTCTCAATCAACAGGTTGCAGAGTTGATTTTCCGCAAATGGGGCCAGCCTTGCTGCGACCTTTTTGCCAGCCACATCAATTCAAAATGCAGAAGCTACTTTGCCCTGATACCACCTCCCGGTCATCCCCCGAGAGATGCACTTTTACACGATTGGCCCCCGGGTCTCCTTTATGCATTTCCACCCTTCCCATTAATACCCAGATTTCTACAGAAAGCAAAATCGCTGGGAAGGAAGGTTATACTCATAGCCCCCTACTGGCCTCGACAGATTTGGTTTCAGTTTCTTCACCATCATCTGTTGGAGGATCCATGGATCCTGGACCCAGTTCTGGACCTTCTGATGCACCCGTCAGGGGACCTTCATCCTTCTCTACTGTCCCTGAAACTGACTGCTTGGCTAATCCACTTCCCCTAATTGCCAGGCTTCATTCAATTTCAGAATATACAAGATAGATTATCTTGTCCTCTTACAAGCCATCTACCCGGAAATTATATGGCAACAAATGGAAAAGGTTCTCAATTTGGGCCAACGTGCAGAACATTGACCCTTTTCGAGCTCTGCTATCTTTGATCTTGGAATTTTTGACAAAAATTTTTAAGGAAGGGGCAGCAGCTGCTACAGTTCGAGTTCAGTTAGCTGCTATCTCAAGTTTTCACCTTGGTCTTGATTGCTCAAATATTATGAGCCATAAATTATCCAAAACCTTCCTTAAAGGCGTTCTTCATATGAGACCTCCGATCAAAATTCCCTTTTCTCCCTGGAATTTAAACCTTATGCTGTCTCATCTTATTCTTCCTCCCTTTGAACCAGCTTTTTCTTGTGATTTAAAATTCTTATCATGGAAAACAATTTTTCTTGTGGCCATTACGTCTGCCCACAGAGTGTCAGAACTTCAAGCATTATCCATCAGACCACCCTACATGATCTTCCATGCTGATAGAGTATCTCTCAGAATGAACCCCTCTTTTTTACCTAAAGTCTGTTCTGAGTCAAACATCAATCAGGTCATTGAACTACCAGTGTTTTTCCCCAACCACTCTAACAACTTAGAATATATGCTGCACAAACTTGATGCTCACAGACAGCTCATATTTTATCTTGACAGAACTAAGGATATTAGGAAATCAGATCAACTTTTTGTAGCCTTCTCAGAAGCAAGAAAAGGCAATCCAGTGGCTAAAACAACCTTATCTAAATGGTTATCTGATCGTATATCCTTTGTTTATGAAAATGTGAACATGCCTTTAACGCACAAACCAAAAGCTCATTCTACCAGAGCTGTCTCTACTTCTTCTGCTTTTCAAGCTAAATTGCCCCTTGACGATATTTGCGCTGCAGCCACTTGGTCTAACCTTCATACCTTTATCTCACATTACAAAGTAGATAAGGCTTCTAGGGACAGGTCTTCCTTTGGTTCTACAGTACTGAAGAACATACTCCCATGAGCCACCCAGGGTTGAGGGTGCTAGGGACGCTACCCATCAGTGAGAATAATTGGTGAGATTAACAACTTCACATATAAAAGTTATGTACTTACCACAATGTTCCATGTGAGTTGTTTATCTTGCCTTTATTCTCACGTCCCTCCCTCCTTCCCTCTCCTGGCTGACTGTTGACTTAGAGGCTAGTGCCATCTTGGTTATTCAATATTTCTCTTTCCCTTTGAGTACTCTTCTTCGTAGATATATATAAGAGAGTATGTATAGTATATATATATATATATATATATATATATATATATATATATATATATATATATATGTGTGTGTGTAGACTATTATTCGCAGCAAACAAGATCTGAGGTGGGATAAGGGGCTGGTCTCGAGCTACTGGCAAACCTTGAGCTTGCTATTGGCCGTGTCGGAGCTGAGGATCGGCTCCAACCCATCAGTGAGAGTAAAGGCGAGATAAACAACTCACATGGAACGTTATGGTAAGTATATAACTTCTATTTCTTTGATACACTGGAGCCAACAAACAAATCCTTTCTGTTCCCAGGAATTAATAATTTCTCTATATATTTTATGTGGAAAGTTCTTTGTGACTATAAATGGTGTTAAAAGATCAAACCAGATTTTTAAATCTATATTTGCATTAATAATTTTCCTAAATGAGTCAATGTAATAATTAATCATACGAGTTTTAGTGGGTTTAGTTATATTATATTGCATGCTAATACATATGTGCCATGGCAAATTGTTTTTATCTATTGGAATTTTTTTTTTGTAAATCAAATTCATTTATTGATATTATAGTTAGTAATTCTTTCCAATTTGCAGAGTAAATTTGGACTTGTCCAGTCTGAGATTGTTTTAGATATTGATGCTTTTATATATGTTTCCATATCAGGAAAGTTTAATTCTCCCTGTTTCCATGGTCTGATATGATGTATTAAAGATATTCTGTTTCTTTTTGGAAACCATAAGAATTGTATTAGGCATGAATTTATTTATTTAAGTATATTCCTTTCTGGTAATAGTTGTATTGCCAAGGGTATATATAGGATCTTGGGCAGTAAAACCATTTTTATTAACTGTAGTCTATCTTCAAATATAAATATAATTTTTTTCCATTTTTCCACAGTGATTTTAATTGTATTTATGATATTATTGTAGTTCTTTGAGACTAATTCATTATTATCCTTGCATAACTCAATTCCTAGATATTTTAAGGTAGATTCATGTTTCCTTATGATGTGATCCCCCTTAGTCTGTGTTTCTTTTTTTTATTTAAAAATAAAAATTTTGATTTTGATTTATTGAAATGGAGTCCTGAAGTCATGTGAAATTTGTCAATCAATATATCTAATTTTCTAATGTCTCTTTTATATTAGAGAATGTTAGTAATATGTCATCAGCAAATAGCATTACTTTAAAATTGTATTGTTCATAAGCATCTATTCCTTTGATTTTTATATTGTTACAAATTGAATCTGCCAATATTTCAATAGCCAGAGCAAACAGAATCGGTGACATGGGACATCCTTGTTTAGTGCCTTTTGTTATATGTATAGAATCAGAGGTAAATGGACCTAACTTGACATACACTAAATTGTTTGTATATATATTCTTTACGAGATGAACAAAGGATGCAGGAAATTCAAATAGCATTAGGATTTTGAATAAATAGTCCCAATTTAGGGAATCAAAGGCTTTCTCTATATCTAAGCCAATTATGCATGTTTCTTTATTGTCTTTATTAACATAATTTGTAAGGGAATTATCCTTTTAATATTGTTGTGTGTGTCTATTCTATATAAACCAGTTTGATCATTATTTATTGTTTTGGATAGTGGTACTTTCATTCTGTTAGTTAATATTGTCATAAATATCTTATAGTCATTATTTAATAATGATATAGGTCTATATGAGGTACAGAGGTTTAGGGATTTGTTTTCCTTTAGGATTGGTGTGATTAAGGAATATCTCCAAGAGGGTGGTATTAAAGCTTGTGACTGAATTTCTAATAGAGTTTTATGGAAGAGGGATAGTATTTTTGAAGGAAAAAGTTTATATTTTTCCATAATTATGCCATCTATACCTGGAGCTTTATTATATTTATCTTCTTTTATTGTATCTGTAATTTCTTTGTAGGATATGGGTGCTTGCAGATTTAGTTTTAATTTTTCTGTTTTTTTTTTATATTAGAACATTTTTCATCTAGATTTAATTGATTGATATGTATATTTTCTTTTTGGAAATGTTCCATATAGTGATTTCTATAGGCATCAAGAATGGCCCATATCCGAGACCTTTTTCCTCTTCTTTTCATGGAAGATACTTTTAATGTTATTAGCTTTTGATTGTATTCTGATTCTTGTGGATAAATTATGTAGATATTTGGGAGAAGTGGCCAAGGTATTAATTTTTAGTTTTTCTAAAGCTAAACTAGTTTTATGCGTTAGAATTTTGTTGTATTTATTGTTTAATACTTCTGCTTTCTTTTTCAATCTCCAAATGATTTTGATTTTTTTTCATCTTTTACTGACAAACGTTTGTATTGTAGATCTAATAATTCAGAATCCTATTCTCTGATTTTGTTTTTATACCAAGTTAGTGTTTTACCATATATGTAAGCTTTTAATGAGTCCCATATCATTATTATTTTTTTATCTCTGTGGTGTAATTAATATCTAAGAAGAACTGCAATTCAGTTAATAACCAGGGTTTGAACTCTTTAATTTTAGTTATATATTCTGGAATTCTGGAGTTAAAGATTAATGGTTTGTACCCATTTTGAAGTTTTATTATCAATGAATTGTGGTCTGAAAATGGGAAGGGAATGATTGAGAAATTAATGATTTTAGAGTGTAAGTCATGGGCAGCAAATATTTTATCTATTCTAGTTTGGATACCAAATCTATGATCTTGATGGGAAAACAACAAAGATTTATATTCTTTAAATTTGAAAGTATCTACAAGATGAAATGATTCTGCCCACTTGTTTAAAGCTTTTGATACAGCAGATGTATGCAGCAGTCTTTTATTTGTAGTTTCAGAAATATCAAATTTACAGTTAAAATCTCCTCCTAGTATTAAGTTGCTTTTATGTTGTTGTTGTTGTGTCTTTCGGCTTTTCCCAGTTAGGGGTCGCCACAGTGGAACTCTGGTCCGCTAATGATTGGCAGTAGATTTTTACGTGCTGGCTTGCCAGGCCTAATGCACAACCTTCACTGAAGGAACGCCCATTCATGCATGTCGCCACACAGAAGACGCTCTAACTGAGAATCGAACGGGCAACATCTAACTGTGAGGCGACAATGCTACCGCAGCACCACCACCGCTGAAAATGAAATCCAAGTGTTTTTTAACAGTTCCTGTTCTAATGCCTGGGAACCACTATAGATTGGCTAGGGTCCATATTCTGTTATTATATTTAACTATTACTAATGCCATAAGACCTTCTTTATCTTCATACTTATAAATGTTTTTTGGGATAATCACATTTGTTTTCCATAAAATTGTTACCCCTTTTGTCTTTGTCTTATAAGTGTATTGCACCAATATCATATATTCCTTAGGATTACATTTGTAATTGTCATTTGTTTTGAAATCAGTTTCTTGGAAGAAGACAATCTGTGCTTTGTTCAGTTTTAAATATTTCAGTAGATTTGATCTATTGCTAGGATTGTTTAAGCCATTGGTATTTAAAGATAATAAAGTTAAATCCATCTTAGGTTATTTAGACTATGTATTTTTTGTTTTATTGTGACTATTAAACATTTTCCTCTGATAACTATAAAGTATATGTTTGAGCTTTTAAAGGAAATTATCAGTTTATACTTTGAGTGTTTACCAATGAAGTAATGTTTTGGTCAGGCATACTAAAAATGTTTTTGTGAAATAACAAATTTAAATGAATAAATGTTAACAAAACTAAGATCTGCACTAGCCATGGAATGAAAATCATTCCTAATCTGATGGATAAACCTAAATCCATCAGATTATCACTCGTACCTTGACAATCCAGAACATCTGAGCTCCATAAATTGAATTATCATATGGAAAATATTTGTAATAGGAATAAGCAATATTTATATTATTTTGAACAGATATACTACTATTGTAGATTAGACAGAATTCTAATACAATATAAATGTCTACTTATTGTATAAGCAATTAATATTTACATGAAAGATTGATGACACGCAATTCATAGTAAAGTAGGATGTATCATATATAAAACCTCAGTAAAAGATTATAGCATGCAGTTATTTAACATATTCACCCTTATTGATGAAATCTTTCAAAACGTATTACTTAATATAAATAGATGGTAATGATATTTATACCTAATGTTTATAATACAATGGATTTTACTGGATATATCAGAAGTTATATTTCATTATTTGCCAGCGTTTAAGTAATCACTTTGTTTGTTGCTAACTTACTTAAAGCATCAAGTTTGTTTTATGTGAACATTGATGAAAGTTAGTCCATTTTAATTATCAGTGCATACCTCTTCCCCCCATTTCCTACACATTAGGATTTTCATATTTGTCATTTCTTATCATACAATGAGTGAAATTATAGGTTAAAAACAACAAATTCACTTATTGTAATTAATGATTACAAGTTTCCTTTCCATATTCATAAACTGACATTTTATGGCATATACTGATAGTTTTTTTTAATTTAAATGGCAACATTCTATTTTGTATAATTAGCAAAGGTTAAATGGAGTGATTATTGTCAATTTAATACTATTTGTTCAGAATGTGATTGTTACATTCTGTGACATTCCTAGTTCAGGGTTCTATTATTTTCCTTGAACAGCTTTGTCAGTTTGATATCATGTATAAAACATTAATTACCTTGGTAACAGCTTAAGTATTATGTATGGTCAAGATGGGTTACAAAACTACAATTCAAGTTAAAGCAATTATATGACTTGTTATGCACATTTCTTACACGAGAAAATCATCATGCTTCCCATTGATGTTCAATATAGTGTATGTCATTTATGACAAGTTAAAACAGTAGTGTTATTATATACAACCCCATGTTATTAAACTGAATGTCTATTGTCAATTTAATACTATTTGTTCAGAATATGATTGTTACATTCCGTGACATTTCAAGTTCAGGCTTCTGTTGTTTCTCTTGAACAACTTTGTCAGTTTGATGTCATGTATAAACATTAGTTACCTTGGCAACCGCTTAAGTATTATATATGGTCAAGATGGGTTACAAAAACTACAATTCAAGATAAAGGTATTACATGACTTGTTATGCATATTTACTTATATAAGAAAATCATCATGGTTCCCCTTGATGTTCAGTGTAGTGTATGTCATTTATGACAAGTTAAGACAGTAGTGTTATTATACAAAAACCCATGTCATTAAATCCTGTCTTTAATATCTAAATTCAGCAGACTGCTTCATCTTATATGACAATTATATATTTTATGTCTAGATTTACTAAAATCATACATTACATAACTATTCTGTGTTTTTTTTTTGTCTGTTGCTTAGTTATTTGAGAGAACGCAAGCTGTAATACTTATTCTTTTTATTAACTTTTTCCAAGCAAGTTTATACAGTCCATAGACTTTAAATTATGAGACCCTTCTAGTTTCTTATTTGTTATATTTCCATCCTTACATACACATAGCAGTACTTCAAGCACGGGCAACAATACCCATCCAGTTTTGCCAAAATACCATTCACTAGTTCATGTGGTGGGTTTCCAGGCTGTTCTTAAAATATTCAAACCAATATTTGTCCTGGTCCATTTAAACAGCCTGTTCCATGCAGTGGCCACTCTGCCAGTGAACCACTCAACACACCTTCCATTCCCACAGATATTTTCATGAAGGAAATCTGATGACTCTCTAGCACTTCCCGGCAACCCCAAACACCCCTAGAATCAGCTATCCCCATATGCCCAACATGTCTGAGCAAGCTCACCTCCCAGACCACTGCAAAGGGTTGTGCACAAGACCGAATGCTCTTAGTCTTTCACAATAACTCAGACTTCCACTCTTATGTAAGTCCTTAATGTGTTTGGACCAAAATACATTTTAAATATAAAATTGCACTTATTATTATTTTTTTATCAAGAATCAACTTAATGAGCTAAATGAAGTATTGGAAGACCATCAATATGTGTACATGTGGTTTAAAACAGCCCTTTTATATTATATATATATATATATATATATATATATATATATATATATATATATATATTACTTTTTTTTTAAACCAAAAACATTGCTGAGAATCATCTCAGAGGCTCCTCAGAGCCATTAAGCATTATCGTCACTCTGTCTCTATTACCATAGCAACCTGGGACCATCTTTTTCTGTTAGTGTGTCTGTGTACTGCATACCAGAGGCTCATGATGCACCTGAAGCAAAGCTTCACTTCACTGCAAATTCAAGCATAAATTCCCTCCCTTTCAGTGAGGCAGCAGCCAGGAAAACAATGGAGAGTAAACAGATAAAAAAAAAAATCCTTCCAACAGGCCTCCACAACAAGAGATAACACATTCTTCAAGCCTTCCCACCTCTCACTCAGCAGATGTATAAACAAACTATTCTCTGCCAAAATATCCCAAATCACAGTTTTATCCACTCCCTTCCCCTGGATCCAGGCTAAAACACCAAATGTCTCTTCCTAATACACAAGCATCAATAAACCTCGATCACAAGCCACAACCCACAGCTTCTCGGAGATGAAAACGGCAACATACAACAGCTGCCAGACACAGCTGCATCCACACACACCATGTCAGGCTTACTCAAACAGCACTCAAAGCTATAATACCTGCCGTAATTGATATTAACTATGTTTAGACAGAATATAATGACATTTGTACTAGCTACCAGACACAGCTGCATCCACACGCAGCATATCAGGATTGATCAAACAGCACTCGTAACTGTGATACCTGCCATAATTGATATTAACTATATTTAGATAGAATAATGATGACATTTGTACTAAGAGCTTGCTACTATTATTTAACCAGGATATACATGACATTTCTAAATCATACTTTAACTGAAGAAGGCATTAGTCGCCATGACAGCATTTTTTTTTTCAAAACACTTTACTGTTACTGGTACTATATATGATGTTAATTTGCTAAATTTGAGTCTGAACTCTGATGAATGGTACCTTGTTGAATTAGTTAATTAATTACTTAAATTATTATAAGTAAAATCAATGAAAAATCAACAAGATAAGTATTCATTGAGTTCAAGTAGGGGAATAGAAACTGTTATGTTTATATTATATGTTGCTTTGTTTGGCTTATATACAATGTAAACAGTAACCCATCTTGACCTACTTTTGCTTGTGAAGAATTACTGGACTCTTTGAACATTCTGAATAAATCATTACTGTTTCTCAGTTGTTTAAGAAACCCTCCTTTTTTAAATAAAAACAGATGACAAATGATGTACCATATCAGTTGATACTTTAAGAGATGTAGTTGTAAGTTATTTTTTTTTGGGACAGCTATCTTGGAATCAGTTTTTTATTTCTTCTTTCTAGCATCAGTCCAAGATTTGTTTCTTTTATTCTTTTAAGATTAGGGGCCATCCATTCCATTTCTTCTGGGATAGACACTATGTTGTTGTTTTTGATGACTATAGGAGCTTCTTCTAAGTCATTAAAGGTTCTCATCTCATTGGCAAAAAGCATTTTTACCTTGGCTGGAAAGGCCAGCTGTGCTTTAATGTTGTTTTGTTTCACAGTTTTATTATTGGCCAGACTTTTTTCTTTCTTCTAATATTCTGGATGAATAATGATTGTCAAACCTTATCAGGCTTTGATTGTATTTTAAGGGTGATTTTCTCCAAGAGGATTTTAATATTAAACAAACAAAACAGGCTCCAAATGAAGCAAAACACTGGTAACCAAAAAATAAAAAAACAAACAGATCCAAAACGGGCAGAGAAACTCCACTTTAATGACATGAGCAGAAAACAGCAAGTCCCATAAACTAAGTGCTTTCACCATTAAAATATGGCTTCCTCAGAGTTACATGGGATACAAACAACTTGGTTTAAATAGAGTGATATAAGCAAAACCAACCAATCATTTCATGTGATGTCACATTGAATTAGTTTTTTTAAAAAACACACAGTTAATAAAGGTAAATAAAACCTTCAGTTTTCTCCAGAAAACACAAAACACTTGTATATGTATAACAAATGTGTTATTGAAATGTCAAGAAATAAAATGCAGTTAATAAATTACTTTAAGTAAACCTAGCCCTTTCTTTTAAAATGGGTAAAACTGCAATGTTTCATTCAAGCCTGGGAAGGATGTGACATCAAGCCTAATTTGTCATTTTGTCTCTGTAATTTCTACTTTTAGTTTGTCATCCCCTCCCCTTTCACATGGTAGCACCTTGTCTATCACAAAAAAGATAAACTTGTTAAAGTTAGTGCAGGTTATACTGTGCATGTATAGAGCATTGTGCTGATTTTTAGAGTTGATTGTCATCACATGTTCTGCTATTCTATCCCTTAATCTACAAATAGTCTTGCCCATGTAGAAACTGTAGCAGTTTGTGTATGTAGCAACATATACTAACATAGTAGTGTTGCAGCTGCACATTCCTGGGTAAGATAAATCCATGAATGGAAACGTAAAGGTCATCATTGATAAATCTGCAAAACTTACATGCTCCACACTTAAGCATTATAGACCTTTGTTGGCTCCATTTAGAATTCTCAAGAATATTTTTAATATTCCTTCCTTTGCTATAAACAATCTTTGGCTCGTGCCCCAAGATATTCTTACTAGTTTCATTGAGACCGATCTGCCAAGCATTGTTGATGGCTAAAGAAATGCAGCCCCTCCTCATGGGGTATAATAGAAAATAAATTAATTACATCCACTGTAAGAAAACAAAAAGTATCAGATACCTGAATGGCTCTAAGTTGATCCAAACAATGCTAAGAGTACCTTAATATATGTTCTGCCTCACTCACAACCATATTGGTCATCTCATTCACAAAGGAAGCAAGGGGTCCCATTTTAGATCCCCTAGCCACAACAATAGGTCTAAATGGTGGGTTACTGGGACACTTGTGAATCTTGGGGATCCCAAAAATCACTGGTGTGACAGGATGTTCCACTGTAAGAAACCTGAACTCTTCCTCATCTATAGCTCCCTGCAAGAGTGCATCTAGTAAGTATAAATCAGTCTTGGCATATGCCCTATTAACTTTGTTCTTAGTAGCCCTACTGTAAGTGAGAGAGTCATTGAGAATTTCACACATCTTACCAGAACATAGTCAATGATCTTTTGTTTTATGAATATTTGCACAACTACAATCAAGTGCTTAATGATTTAGACAAGTTTGTTAAAAACAATATTAACACCAAACGTAAAAAAACTTATTAGGGATTCTAATGACTATTAAAAAAGCTGGCTTATCCAGTAGATCATAACAAAAATAGTAAAAAGGCTAACCTGGTTGACAATGATGGTGCACAACATAGTGACACCAATGATGATATTATTAGTGATTTTGAAGCACCATATGATGATTATGAAGTTTTTTAGATCAGAACTCTGAACCCATGAGGTCAGAGCGGTTGAAGAACTTGGGGAAGGGTGGTCCATGTTACCACCAGAATGCTGGACATTACCATTGGAATGTTTATTACAACAGCAGGGCTCAAAAGGGGGGGAAAAAGAAGAAATATCGAGTGTTAGTGATTTATCACTAACTGGTTTTGACTTGGACTATGGCACTGTTCTTGGTCATAATATTCCTGATGACTGTGTGATGTGTGACATCTCTAAGAAAAACAATTTTACAATTTACAGTTTTAGTGATTTAATACTCAATGACACTTATTACAGTTTATTTAGTCAAGGTTTTAATTTTGTTCCTTGTTTTTGCTTGGATGTGGCAGATGTTCTTATTAGCTTAAAAATGTACACTAGACAACTGACTCTTAAACTGTTTTTCACTGGCCACACTGGGAACCGAGGGGTTACAAACCTACAGAGGAAAAGTTTGTTTACTCCCCCAAATAATGTGGATGTTATGTTATTTGAAAAACTGTGTGAGAATGAATTCAGAAGAATTCTTAAAAGCAATAAGTATGAACATGATAACCTTAGCAATAAAGAGAGAAAAGCGTTATATGATCTAGCTAGGAACAACAATATGTGTATAATGAAGCCTGACAAAGGAGGGGGCCTAGTAATTGTGTCTCATTTTGTCTATGTGTTTAAGATGTGTGAAATTTTCAATGACTCTCTCACTTACAGTAGGGCTACTAAGAATGAAATTAATAGGGCATATGCCAAGATTGATTTATACTTACTAGATGCACTCTTTCAGGGAGCTATAAATGAGAAAGCATTCAGGTTTCTTGCAGTGGAACATCCTGTCACGCCAGTGATTTTTGGGATCCCCAAGATTCACAAGTGTCCTAGTAACCCACCATTTAGACCTATTGTTGTGGTTTGGAGATCTAAAATGCAACCCCTTGCTTCCTTTGTGGATGAGATGACCAATAAGATTCTGGGTGAGGCAGAACATATACTAAGAGACTCTTGGCATTGTTTGGATTGACTTGGAGACATTGGGATATCTGATACTTTTTCTTTTCTTACAGTAGATGTAATTAATTAATTTTCTATTATACCCCATGAGGAGGGGTTGCATTTCTTTCATGAGAGTTTATTGAGAAGCAAAGTTATTGACAAAACAAGGATAAACATTCTGGTGGACCTTATGGAACTTATTTTGCAGAACAACTTTCTTAGTTTTGAGGGGGAGATTTACCATCAAACATCTGGGGTAGCTATGGGAGCAAAGTGCACTCCCGTATTTGTCAATTTAGTACTTTTGCATTGGAAAGAAACTTTTATCTTTCCTTCAGAATTTATGTCCAAGATCCTTTTATACAATAGATTTTTGGATGGCATTCTGATTTTGTGGCAAGGTAATGAGTTTGAGGCAACAAGTTTGTTGATTTTTTGAACAACACTACCCCATTCCTGAAGTTTACTAGTTCATGGCATCCTGATGGAACTAACTTTCTGGATATCCATCTAACCAAAGAAAGGGGAGTTTTACACAGTAACATATACAGGAAGAAAACTTTTTCTAATTCTGTGTTACATTTTGACAGTTGTCACCCCTTTCATCAAAAGAAGGGAATTATCAAGGGTCAGATGGTTAGATTATCAAGACTAGTGAGTGACAATGACACCTTTAGAGAGGAGCTATATAAACTGATAGGGATGTTTTTTGAAAGGGGGTACCCCCTAAAATTACTGCTGAATGTTAGGCATGAAATTCTTAATAAGAGAAGTACTGTATTTCAGCCCATTTTGTGTTCTGAAATAGTGAAGAAAACTATAAACAAGGAGATGAGTAATGTTATTGCTATGATTTTGAGGTATAATCACTGTGCTGCACCACTATCGATGGCTATCAACAATGCTTGGCAGATCTGTCTCAATAAAACTAGTAAGAATATCTTGGGGCACGAGCCAAAGATTTTTTATAGCAAAGGAAGGAATATTAAAAATATTATTGAGGATTCCAAACGGATCAGACAAAGGTCTATAATGCTTAAGTGTGGAGCATGTAAGTTTTGCAGATTTATCAATGATGGCCCTTACGTTTCTATTCATGGATTTAAACGTACTTTAACTTGCCCAGGAAGGTCCAGCTGCAACACTACTATGTTAGTATATGTTGCTACATGCATGAGCTCCACAGTTTCTATGTGGGCAAGACTATACGTAGATTAAGGGATAGAACAGCAGAACATGTGAGGGCAATCAAATCTAAAAATCAGCACAATGCTCTATACATGCACACTATAACCTGCACTAACTTTAACAAGTTTATCTTTTTTGTGATAGACAAGGTGCTACCATGCGAAAGGGGAGGGGATGACAAACTAAAAGTAGAAATTATGGAGACAAAATGGCAAATTAGGCTTGAAATCACATCCTCTCAGGCTTGAATGACAACATTGCAGTTTTACCCATTTTAAAAGAAAGGGCTAGGGTTATTTAAAGTAATTTATTAACTGCATTTTATTTCTTGATATTTCAATAACACATCTGTTATAAATATGCAATATATATGTTTTTTAATCATATGGTTATATAAGCTGAAAAAGTGTTGTTTTGTGTTTTCTGGAGAAAACTGAAGGTTTTAGTTACCTTTATTAACTGTGTGTTTTTTTTAAAAAAACTAATTTAATGTGATGTCACATGAAATGATTGGTTGGTTTTGCTTACATCATTCTAATCCAAGTTATTTGTATCCCATGTAACTCTGAGGAAGCCATATTTTAATGGTGAAAGCGCTTAGTTTATGGGACTTGCTGTTTTCTCCTCATGTCATTAAAGTGGAGTTTCTCTGCCTGTTTGGGTCAGTTTGTTTTTTATTTTTTAGATTTTAATATTAGTTCCTTGTCCAGAAATAAAAGAAATTTTATAACTATGGATCTAGGTGAAGTATTTGTTGAGTTAGAAGCAGGTTTCCTCAGTGCTCTATGCTCCCTTTCAATTCCAAATGAAAATCCCTCTTTCAAGTCTAAAAATTCCGGAATCCAGGTTGTTAAGAATGAAATAATGTCTTCTCCTTCAGTGTTTTCAGGCAGACCAAAGATCCTTAAGTTGTTTCTCCTTTCCCTGTTTTCTAAGTCATCTATTTTGGTAAGCAGCCATGTATTCTGTTTAAGCAGAAATTCTTTTTGAAATTCTTCCTCTTTGAATCTCCCTTCAGTGTCATTTAGATAAGTCTCTATATTTGTTATTTTTGTATGGTATTGTAATAGTTCCTTAAGAGTATTAGTCTGTTTTTTTGAATTTAATTTTAGGTTTTCTAAGTCATTTTTAAAGCCATCCATCTTCAAAGATAGCTCCTGTAAGGTAGATGTCATCAATTGCAGTTATTTTTTCAAAGCAGCATCTGGATGAGAATTCCTTGAGTTATTCATATTCATTGACTCAATATATCTCCAAGTTACTTGACAGGAAAATGTTTGTATATCTCCACCAAAATTCATATTTATATAATTTAATAGCTTATCTACAGATTTCTGATGTCTTAAACTTGAAAATAATAAAATTTTCCTATAGTATTATATTAGTTTATGGAGCTCTGAAAATTCACTGCTCTCAGTTGGCCATCTAGGCTTCGCCCCCCTTTCACAGGATTTTGAGGGGAAAACAGCACCCTATATAGTTTGTAAGTCATAAGTTCAACATAGTTTACAGGGACACCACTAACATGATTGGAATGCCTGACAATCAAGTGTGCTCTTTTGTCACTGAAGTTTTACTTCCTAGGTAGGGACTTTCCTTTGTACACATGCAATAGGATGGTAATATTAAATTGTACTGGGCACTTTCATTACAGCTTTTCAAGACTGCACTCAAGCATCATTTGACCCACCACAATGCGGATGACCTGTTAGGGAGCTACAGCCCATTTTGTGGGACTGACATCAAGGGTTTCATGTTGATGGTGGGTCTATGTACTATAGAATGGTGGAGATCACATTAGGATGTGCTAACGTTATGTCCTTTGTAAATTTTGTGCAAAAATAGTAGATTCTTTAGGAAAGACTATTTTTTTTTGTATTCTTTAGAGATGTTTCTTTAAACAGTGCTGGTAACAAGCAATTAATTGATTAGTTACAAGCATTAAAAAGGTGGGCTATGGCCATGGAGATTAGAGAAACTGGTCTCTCACTGCAAGAGTAGTCTTGTGCCTGTAAAAGTTGTTCAGAGAGGTATGTTATGGAAAAGAAGAAATAACCTGGAAGAAACCCAAGATAGTAAGGAGGAATTTTGCTGAAGAATCCAGCTAGGTGGAAGTTACCTGAATTTATTTTGGGAATAAACCTTAGCTGGTATGAGAAACTTCCAGGTTTGTATTTTTTTTATTTCATATACTGAAGAAGAGGTTTATACCACCAAGGTGCCATTTTGTGTAAAGTGTCTCTTCTGCCTAGTTTTGAAAGTATAGTGTGGTGTGTGTGTGTGTGTGTGTGTGTGTGTGTGTGTGTGTGTGTGTGTGTGTGTGTGTGTAGTGTGTCACATATCAGGCAGTAGTGAAAAACATGGGGACAAATGATGAAGTTACTTTACAGCAAGATATTAGTAATTGTGAAATTCTGACTCAAACAAAAGGTAGTGATAATACTATGGCACTGATTTGATGGAAGTAGATAGTCTTCTTAAAGGGACAAAACAGGGCTTGCAATTAATGAGATTATTAAGTGGATGTACAAGACCTCTGGAAATGACTTAAATTGGGAGCTGTTAGTTTTTCATGAACAATATGTTACTGAAATACCAATAAAACAGAAATGTGATGAAATTTGTGAGACGCTGCTGGAGTCTGTTGAACAAGTAGAATATATGGAGCACCATCTGGTTTCAACTGAAGATAAGGCACGAAGAAAGAACCAGAGAGAATATTTATATTAGAAAGAGACGAAAGGCTGGATTTATTGGATTATATTAAAATTAATATGGCACAGTGGACTATGTTTTTGAAGAGTTCTTGTTCTTTTGGTGATAAAAATGGATTGGTTAGAACTCAGTTTGAATGAAAATCTGATAAGTTGAGACTGATTATGCTCAGTCTTTATCATGGCATAAGAACAAGTTTTTGGTGGATGTGGAAACAAAGCAATTCACTATAGCTTGACAACTCAATGATGTGGATTATGATTGTTCTGAAGGTATGTTCTAGAGTTAGCAGAGTTTGTTGAGGTAACTAGGGAGTATAAAAGATAAAAGCTTAGAGTATAAATCTACTTGCCCTGCCATACTGAAACTGTTTTTGACAGATGGACTATCAGTGTTTACAGGTGTGAAGTTTGTGATAAACACCCTAATGTGGTGTCAGTAATGTGCAATTCTGAAGTTTTATCTTTAAAGACAGACAGTTTTTTCAGAGATGTCTGCTTTCTATTACATACAAAAATCTCAGCGTTGATAATATATAAAGTAAATGGGGGTGTTGGGATTGAATGGAACACTTTTCAGTGTTTTTTTGTGAAAGTTTGCTTTCTCATGTTTAGACCTGCACTAATTGCAGTTATGAACATTGATCACAAAAGATTCTCACTTTAGTCATGGACCCATTTTTGCTAATTGACAGCGAGTGAAATCCAAATTAAAAGGATTACTGATACATTTATTTAATGGAAATGACAAGAAGGAATACACGTTTTTGTAAAGTAAGATGACTGAGCAAGTTTGCTAGAATTGGAGAGTGATTGGGAGGAACAGTATAACCAGAATGGAGAAGGAATATTCTTTCTGTAACATGTCTGAGGGATGACAGTTTGAGAGTGTGAATTTTAACATGAATGCAAACATATCACTTACATAGTCATTGCTTAATGGTGAGAGAACATTACTGATAGTCATGGTAATTACTGATGCATCCATTTTTAGTACGTATTCTTAGTATCTTCCTTACTAATTATGTTTTTCTAAGCTAATGCTGAATCAGATTGTATTGCATTTCTGTTGTAATTAGACTATTTGACACTGTTCTACTGGATACAAGTGAAATGATAGTACGATGACTGTGGATAGTATTGATGTAACAGTTTTTATTGGAAGATTTAAATTTAAGAGACTGCACACACATTTTTTCCACTGCACTTAATATAGATTTCAGGGGGATGATATAGGCTGTCACGTACACTTTTAATTGTTTGCTCATTGCAGTAAGGTTAGAGGAGTTCTATTTGGCTTTAAATGGCAAAATCAGGCCTCTATTCTCACTTATTTTTGATAAGAAGTATAAGTTCTGACTCTTAACCTCCTAATGTTTAGTTTGACTTTTCTGACTTTAATCAGTTGTAAAACCAGTCTGGTTGAGTGGATGGGGTGACGGCTAATTTTCTCCTGGGATATGAAGAAAATCTGCTAGATAGGGGACATTTCTGTTTTCCATCAATACTGGGTGATATGCCTGAGCTTCTTTATAGTCACCTTGGCTGTTAGTATATTAAGAATGTGGGAAGCTGAGCCTACATTATAACATCTTTACCCTACTACATTTTTATAGTAGGATAGTTTTTTTCTTTTTTATTATTAAGAAATATAATAGTCTTGATGTTGTTACTTGAAAGGAAATGGAGGAAAGAAATTTGAGAGAGGTTTGGTAGAGTGAGCTGTAAAATGCTTATTATAGTTGATTCTTTTTGTTTTTTATTGTTTTTTTAAGGGTGAATAACTTTTGGTTGTTAAATTTGCTTTGATTGGATAATTGGGTTTGTATAGGGATTGTTGGTGATTGATTGTAAGCGGTTGTTTTGATCTGTGGTGTGGGCTTACCTATAGGATTGATATGGGGCTGATGAGAATGGAGGTAGGGTGGAGAGTGTAGGCTAGTTGAGTGCAGTAGGGCTAGCACTCAGAGAAATGAGTGGAGGTTGTACACTATGGTAAAAATAAAGAATGCCCACATGCACTCAACAGTACTTGTTCACTGATGCAAAGTTGTACCTAATCTGTGTTTTTGACTACTTACTTTTTAATGTTTTTTTTTAATATATAGGAGTGAAAGCAAGTGAGAATCAATGAATATGGAGAGACATCAGCTTGAGGAATTAACAAGACAATCAGCCTTACTACTTACTATATTTTATATTTTGATATTGTATTCTGTCTGACATAGTTGATATTATATAATTTAAAAAATATTTTTTTGTACTGCATGCACTGGAGCTTTTTTCCCAGACCTCCACTGAAAAGGGGCCTTTGTACCCAGCTGGACTTCCCTGGTTAACAAATGTCAAATAAATAAATAAACAATTGCAGTCAGAATTTGAAAGTAAGTCCACTAGTGGAACACTTGTCACTAGTGACCTACTAATTTGCTATTCATATACAGAGCTGTTATTTTCCTGCAGTTAAGATGCTTGTCCTGGCTTCTTTCCTGCAAAGAATGGCAGTTCAATCCTGTCAAGGGATGGTAGGAATTACATCTAGGCAGCTCTTCTCTCTTCTCTGTGGCAGAAGCGGCATCGAATACTTACGGAGATTTTTACTTACCCACACATTATTGTTTTACATTTTTTTTAGGTTAAGGCAGTCTAGCAGTTGGTTTTGGTGCACTGGTTAAAAATGTATTGAGTGGTAGGATTTGGACCAGGTTAATAGAGTTGTTGCTGCATAATATGGTAGGTTATTAGGCTGAGAGTCTCTAAGAGAAGCACGTCTATGCAGGGTAAAATTATGCGGATAGAGAGATGGGGTGATGAAATGGGAGATGTGCAGGGGTTAAACATAGCGCAGAAAAAATTGAGACCCTTTAGTATCAAAGAAAAAAACAAGTTGGTGGAGAAAAGGGTCAGTGGTGGGGATGAGGAGAGAGTTTTCAGAGACCAGGAGGAATGCGGTCCTTTCTATAATCAGCTGACGAGAAAAGAATATGAAAAATAATGGAATAAGATGGTGGTCTTCCACAGCATGCAACAGTGTAGCAGAGAGTAACCAGCAGTAAGAGCTAGTACAATAGTTTACCAGTTTTGTTACTACCAGTCACATCAAATACCAAAAGAATTTGCTATACAACATGTGCAGGACACTATCCTGGCTGTTTGTGTTACTTTAAAGAATTTATGATGGTGGTTAGAACAAATACGGTCACTTCCAGGGATTTGTTATCCTCTGAAATAAACACCTCTAAGACTTCAGTATGACTTAATGCATCCATACTGTTACTGAAATTTGAAGTGACAATAATTGATATTAATTACTTGATGATCTACAGCTGGAGGCCACTTTGTATTAATCTTGTCATATGTAATATAAATGTACACTATTTACACTGTCAGGATTTTATGTGAATTCCTACTGTTATCAAATGGAACAGTGAATAGTATATATCCATAATATTACTTTTCCATTATATGTATGAATTTTGACATGCAGAATGAGAAATAGAAGCACTTTGTGAAAGATGGCATTATTTAGGGATTGGCTATGGGGACTTCAGTTTTATAATAGTTTCACATTTCTTTGAGCGCTTAAAAGAGATCACAAATAGAAGTGCATCTCTTGTGCTTTTGATTTAATGAGCTCATTGTTAATATGAGAGAGGATTTTATTTTTCATGAGATAATTTAATTTTGTGTTTTGAATATAATTTTTCTACAAGTCTAAGAGGTGTAAAAAAGTATTGATTACCCTGTGATAGAGGAACATTGTATGGGAGTGCTATAAAATTGTACAGATCTGTCGTTGTTTGGATGGGAATAATGAATGATGATAGCCACTTACTTATTTTTCTCTACATAGTAAGTTAAGGAAGGAAGGAAGGTTACAGTGCGACCAAACTGATAATATGATGTTATTAGTCTGCCATGTTACAAGTCCAAAGAAAAGTGTATGTCTGGTCCATTGCTGGTTATTCTGATGGGGAGGCTTAATGTAGTTTTATGTGAAGGTAGGGACATGTGATGGACTGTGAACAGATGATAATGATGGTGATGATGAGGATAGCTTGGGGCTGTGTGTATTTGTATGACGTCTGTGAATGATGTATTTTATCAATGCTACTTTGGAAGTCGTGGACCTCAAAGTAATGAATAATTAGAGGAAGATGTTGTGCGTGAGTGAGATGAATCAAAAATAGAAGGTGAAGATAGAAAAAGGCTGAACATTAGAAACTGTAGCTCTATGAAGTACATTAGAATGGAGAAGAGACTCTGAGAATGATCAGTTGTACTGGAGGGTTCAGTATAGGAGGCATGAAGATACACCTCAGACCCTCTGCTCCATGGCAATTACCTTACTTACATGCTGCAGATAAAGCAGCTCAGCCTATATTCATGGACCTCCACAGTCATGCGGGGCTAATTTCATAAACATTTTGGCCCTAGTTGCCATAACTGTATTGCAACTGTTATTAGCATAATATGATGATATTGGGATGTTGGGATTTACTATAACAGCTGCTCTGATTTGTGAATGTTCAGCTAAATCACTATGTTGTCGGTGGGATGGGTTTGGTTATAGCAGTGTGCTTGTCTTCACTGCAGTGCAAGCTGGGATGCACCATTATATCCCACGGTCTCTGACCATCTTATCAGGAATGCAGTTCTAGAGAACATGCACCTATGTTCTGGTGAACAATCCATCGACACTCCATGGAGGTTGGGAGTTGTCCTGCTGTCTTTGCAGAATGTTCTGTCATATCGCATTCCTTATTTTGCAAGTGCAGTCCACAATCCATTTTTCTGTGGATCCTCATTTGCATACCAGCTGCTGCCTGGACTAATCCAGAGAAATGGATGAGCTTGTTCAAACCTTGATGGTTCTGAGGGGTGGTCTAAGGGAATTATATGAATTGCTCATGTCATGGAGAACAGGTTTTACTGTGCCACTATCCTACACTGCATACCTTGTTTAAGAATAGAACCCAACATTTTAAAAATGTGTGTGTGAGCTTATTCTGACAAGGTTAATGATGTCTCTAAATTAGTTTCTACAGTGATGATCTGTTATTTATATTTCTATAATGAGATCAATAAAGAAGGTTTTAACAATGAAGAAACAGTTATTTCTCTGTTTATGAGGAAATAACACCAGTATTGATAATGCTGTGTTTCCATTGCCATTGATTTCAATGTTTCCTAATAAAGGAATTAGATTCATAGGTAACTACTAGGCTAGGCGACCTTGCAGGCCATTTTAAGCCTAGTGTGTTTCTCTTTTTTGTGCTCAGAATAACACATCCCATGGTCAATAATTATATATTACCCTTAAGAATAACTGGGATCATACCATAGATAATTTGAGGGGACCCATGCATGAGATAAAGGATTTAGGAGCTGCCTCTGCCCATTAGTAGTACAGGGGGCAGTCTTAGGGTAAATATTCTGTTTCCTATCCATATTTCCAAGTGGCACTTAAATATGGACAGAGATGCACTTTGTTTTATGTGGTTACAGAGTCTGTTCCACAGCAGCAGTGTCCTCAGGGAGATGTAACTTTCCCTCCAAACCATTCTGTTGATGTTGCAGAAGAGGTTTAGATACCTAGACAGAATATTTCTGATGTTGTTTGACTTGCTAATGTTCAGTAAATCCATCAGTTTTGGGCATCCAGTATTGGATGATGGTTTGTATGCCAGACACAGTTCACTTCTTTACAGTTTGTAGGTTACAGAGTATAGTGACAGGGCTTTGAGTTGGTCTAAGCAGGATATGTTATTTAAGCCTTGTATCCTTTTAGTAAGGTATCTCGCTGGGTGTTCCAGATGCACCATGTGTCTGAACAAATCCATACCAAGGGAGGCATTATATTCAGTGATTGGCTTGCTGAGGGCTGAGTAAATGGGGGCAGTGACATCATTAGATCTATACACAATCCCTTTACTGATAAGCTGTGCGCTACAGACAAACTTTCTTACAACAATAGGCACGTTTGTCAAAAGTTAGTCACTGTCCACACAACTTCCCAAATCCCAAACAACTAACTGGGTCATCTCTTAGGGGTGTATTATCTTTGTGATAGTTCCCTATAGGAAATTGTAATGAATTTTAGTGAAATTATATGAAATTCCATATCATTGATATAGAGATGATAGCATCAGCTGATCTCTGGTTTTCCTATAATCCCCTACCAATTCCACATTTCGTATATAAGTAGACAAGAAGTGGGTGGAGAAAGGGATGGGACTGTTGGTTAAAATGTCTGCAAGTCATGGAAAGAAATTCCTGACTCAAAGCAATATACAGCACAGTGCCCACAAATCTGCATTGGTTGTTAGAGCCAAAATCTTGGAAAATTAAATGTTTGTAATTTGTGATCATAAGCCAAAATTGGATTTTCTTCATGATAAACTAAGCTGGAACACATACCTTAAAAATTTCATACAACTTTCTGTTGTCCATTGGCACTGAGTTTTCAATTTCTTGTGGATTACAAGTTAATAAACAAAAGATTGCAAAACCTAGTGGTAAAACTCATTATTTTATTAAACAGTTAAACCTACTAGGCCCAAAGGCCTCTATTTCAGGGCAACTTGGAAGACTTTCTTGTTGTGTGAAACAGTTGAGAAGTATTTAACTGGATACTGAGGGACTGAGTCTCAGGATTACAGGACTAAGCTCTTTATCAGAATATAGCTCTCAGTCTCTTACAATATTGGTAGAATTCTACCTAAGGAGCCCCACATCCAGCCTAACTTGCTTCTAAAAGATCTGGCATCAGTGTACTATTTATTTAAAAAAATATGCATTGGAATGTCATATGATAGCCTTGACTCATGACTGGGACTTTCATGTCAATGAATCCAATGGTTGATTACTACAGTTGCATTTACTGGGGGAAGAATCACAATTATTGCAAAAGCATGACTGGTCAAGAAAACAAGCATTCTTTTAGCTGCTAATCCGGAACCATGAAGGAAATGGTCAATGAATTATGCATAAGACAAATTATTATTTTGTTGTTATAAGCTGTAGTATGCAACATTCAGCCACTGACAAGTTATATATATTATCTTATCCACTGGAATCCTATGCTTGTTTTGATTGAAGTGTTTCTTTAATTTCAATTAATCGTGGTCAGTCTTCATAAAGATGCCATACATCTGTCAAATTGCTCTATCAACAAAGTGGTCTCTGTTGACCTAAATATCTGCTGGCCTGCACATTTTTATTATAGGTCTGCAAAATTCCAGACCCATTTGTGGTCCCCTTTGTGGCATGCATTTATAGACTGTTGATTAACTACTGTCCATATATGAGTTTTTGCTCTGACATCTAAACTATAATGAAGTGCATTCAAATTTTATGAAATGGAATATCATTTGTGGTCAGTTTATCAGACTGAGTGGAATCATCAATGAAGATTCTGTGTTTTTGGCTGAAGCTAGTTTTTAAAATCAAGTTTTGAAGAGAGAGGCTATCATTCACAGAGAACTGAGAATATCATTGGTGAAGTTAAAGCCAAATGATTTGATAAATTTTCATAAATTTTAAGGTATGGTTTCATCCCTAAGGTTGTAGGACCTGAAGACAATAACAATGATTTCATTAATGCTTTTCTTAAACCTATCCATCTTGATAGTAAGAATATTAGAAAAATTATTTTTGATAACTTGAAAATCATTGCAGGCAGCCAAGACTTGTTTAATGTTGTCATTAAAACCCTTCATTTTGGTTACAAAAAGTCTGATGATTTTGAGTGTTGGTTTTCAAGATCTAAAACCTGTTTGCCATTCAGAAATGGACCATTTGGCACTTACATGTGCAAAGATTGTAAACTTTGTAGGTTTATCAATAATGGACACAGTGTTTTCTGAGGTACAGTGGGGAAAAATTTATAACAGTGGAAGATACAGTTGCAAATCCTCCTACGTTGTATATCTTGCAATCTGTGCTTCTTGCAAAGACTTCTATGTGGGTAAAACTTTAGAATGCTCTCTCAGAGAATTAATGAGTACAGACTAGCAATATTGAGGGGTGATGATACCAGTGCCTCAGCAAAGCATAAATTGTTATGCAAAGATTAAAAAAATGGTATTTTCTATTTTTATAACAAATCAAAACTCATTTTAACATGGGTGATGTGAACAATATTTTAGAAGTTGAAGTAGTTAAATGGGTTCCCTATTATGCCATTGCAGATGCAGGTTGTCGAATGCGTCTTTGTCGAACAGTAAAGCGGGAAAAGGCAAAATAGCAAAGCAACATTTAAGTAATGTTTTACTGCTTTTTTTTTGTTTCAGAACAGAGATTGTTTTCCATTGGAAAATAATCGCTGTTCTGAAGTTTTGACGTTGTATGCTTTCGCTTACATGGGGTCGATTAGCTGTTGTTTACTCTTCTGAGCGTGCAATATGATAATATAGACCCATTAAATGGCAGCCCAGTTTCAAGGAATTAACCAATATAAAGTGTATTTTAAAAGCCAGAAGTTTGTGAATCATTTTTTCTTGTATTAACAAATATATTCTATTGTACATTTTATTATATTCTAGACATGTTTATATAAAAATGTTTCCAAGGATGTTTGTATTGTTTAATTTGATAATTTCATTGTGGAGATCTGTTTAAGAATTGGTGCTTTGAGAGTCAGCTGATCTGTGATCATATCATTGATTCAGTATTTAAAATTGGAGTTCTCTGCTGTTTGGCCAATTTCTGATGAAGTTCTAGTTATGATTAAAGAATGAAAGTATTAAAGGTTACTTGTTTGTTTGGGCTTCTGTTTAAGTGGTGTTTTTTTTTGTAAGTTTGTTGGTACACTTTGGCATTATTTTTTTTTCATTTTTTGGTCCGACTTAGAAATGCCCAAAAAAAAAAAGATCACAGGTATACAATCCCTGACCTACTGAGAGAGTCCCTTTATTTAGTATCTTATAGATTTTTGAGGGGGAGATGCTTACTGTGCCATTAAAGACCAAATTGTCCTGAACCTCCTCTTTTCCCTACAAGTCCAATATATCCACTAATACTAGAACCAGGGACCTAAATCTTTACCAATAGATAAATGAAAACAGTGGAAGGACAAGTTTATAGCCTAGCATCTCCCAAACATCTTGAATAAAGTTCTCCTGCATGTTAAGCAGTGTTCCTCACTATCTTGCCTTAAACATAAACTAGATGACTGGATGGGTGGCCACAAGCTTATTCCACAAGTGACTGGTATGGCTGTCCTGCAAAAGGGAGTTGCAGCCTGAACAGTGGCAACTGCTAATGGGTAAGCCCTTTCAGTCCTGTGGTAAATATTAACAGAAGTATGGGGATATGCTCAGTAACCAAGACTATAGTGAACTGCAATTGTCTGTTCACATTTCTGTCCCTGTACATATCACCTCTGTTCTTTACTGCCAGCTTGGATAATCAAATCTAATACATTAAGACATAATATAACTGACTGTGAGCTTGAAAAACATAAGCAGGTTCAATATGAGATGCACATAAATTCAACACTCATTAGGAAGTGCTTTTAACGTCTGCCAACAAACCAGTAGCAGAGTTCAAGGTTTGCAAGCAAAATATATAGTACTATAGGTTGATATGTAGTGCCATGTCTTAAGTTGGTACATAAAATAAATTAGTTCCACTGAAATTACTTTATGATTTGCAGTAGCTTTTTTGCTTTATAGTGTACCTCTTTGATGTATTAGCAAACAAAGCAATGTGGCTTGATCTGACTGAATCCATCTTGTGCAGGACTGTCATAGCAATGTATTCTGTCTCAGAAAAACATACCTTTTCTATTCTAAGACTTTATGTATAACCCATTTTGAAGCACACGTGATTATATACATTTAATCACCCCAATCACTAACCATGTGAGTAGCCTAATGAAATAAAAGTAAAGTCAAAGCACATTAAGAGCCCTTATTTTTTAAAGTATCACTGATGTGAAGTCTTTTTTCAAACACACATTCTACAGGTTTGAATCTCTCATTGCATAGGTGTAAGTTTTTGTATAGTATTTGACTATTATGTAACTATGCAACAGAGAAGTTAGACTTTATCAGGTCAACTGTTTAATTAATGTTAATTAAAACACATTAGTTAACACTCAATCACAACAAAATACAATTAAAACAGTTTAGAAATGACTTAATATTTACTCAATGAAAAGCATTTTGGATTATTACTAAAATCACTCTTTCATGTTGCTTAATTCATTTCTCCACTGGGGATGCTTCATCCTTAAAGTTATTCCACCAAGGACTAGCTGAATTTGTGTGGAATAGCAAAGCTCAATTATAGCAAAGCACTGTGGATTTTCATTAGATTGTTGTTCCCAGTATCCCTGCAACATTTAAGAAACATTTATTTTAATAGTACAGAATTTCGTAAATTTTACAATGTCAAATTAATCTCATGCGTGGCTTCATTTTATTTTGCTTACTTATCATTCATGATGTTTACTTTGAAAATCAGCAGTCAACATGTTCAGCTATGTACGAATTCAAAATGACCATTCATCAATAAAAAATTACTACTGCATACAAAACATCAGATAATAATGATTTGTATGCACAAAAGATTATGAAAAGCTGTTCAAAATATATTATTCAGACTATTGCAATGTTCGGGGTCTGTGATCCCATGTAAGTCTATATTGTTCAATAAACTTCATATAACAATGCTATTTGCTGTTGCTATGTAAAATATTTGACCAGAATACAACACACTTTGGCAGTTTCAGTTCCATCTTTCCTTAGTGCAGTGGGGTGTGTGTAAACCTTTTCTTTTAACAAGCAGTCCATTTAGAATAAAGGGTTCAAAGGGTCATTGCTTCTAAGGATTAAATGTAGTGGAAAAATAGGCAAGAGTATTTTGAAGATGGAGTGACAAAATTCCTGCTTAAACCATATTTACATTTTGTTATTCAGACATCAGACTCTGATAATTGAAAGCACTCTCCAGCTTTTTTGACTTCAACATCAGATGAGAAGAAAAAAATTCATATATTTGCTTTTTTGTAATGTATGTTTAAAGATCCAAGTCTCATCATTATAAGTCATGTATGACTGGACCACAGCATGTCACTGCATAACACAAATTGGCTGCTATTTTGTGTGTTGACTATGTGCAAACTAAAAAAGAATAAATGTTTAGATAATAAAAATCTGATTTTAAGAAATTAGGAAAAGAAATCTGGAAACAAGCTCTAGATGACCTAATTTCAGCCCCGCTAACTGTTGCAAAGCCAATGGTTTAATAAGCTATCAGACATTATTTGATTATTCCTGTTGCATATTTCTGCTTTTCTGATTTTTTCTTTGAAATGTTTAGTTTGCCACATTTTTAGGATTTTAATGCATATATCCATCATCTATAGGATCATATTTTCAGAGCAAGCCTATGACATAAGATCAGAAGTAACTGTACATTTCATTTCCTTGAGTTCATTTAATGTACTCTTTTTTCTTGTGTATAACAGAATTTTTTTTTCTTGATTTCAGAATATGCTGTTTTACAATCCTATTCTTTTAAGTGGCATTAATGTTATTTCTGAAACAGGTGGACAGATCCTGTGATTGCCAAACAAGAGTGGACATTTAAAAAAGTGACATGAGGAAAACTGGATTAGAGGTTGCACTTGAAGCCGAACACGCGTAACCTCTATGAAGACATTTCTTTATGTTTCTAATTATATATTTTTTCTAATATTATGTAATACATTTTTGTTTGTTAAAATTGATTTTAAGGATATATTTCTAGTCCTATAATATATCTAAGCATTTGATACGCTAAGTGTTTCTGTTAAGCTCGCTATCTGTGTGTATATGTTATTCCCTGCATACCATACAAATTCACAGCCCATAAGCTCTTCTTATGTGAATTTTCCCTTGAATCCCACATCATTATATTTGCCCTTATATGAATTATATATGGAATATGTGTGCTTGTTTGATTACTGTCTCCAGAAAATTTTAGCTAAAGCTGTCACAATGAGTTGTATAAAGAAAGGTGGATCGTCAATCTCCTTGTGATATTCCATAATAAAAGTGTGAAGTATGTTTGTCTGAATGCTTATTAAAGACCTGTGTGCTGATTGTACATTCAGGAGACACTCTGCTGAAACATATTTTAGGGGAAGTGTGCATATCTCCCACAATGTCTTGTTATCAGTAAGTTTTTCAAATCATGCTTGAATAGATGTATACAAATTCTGCCATGCTATAGGTACCTCCAAAGCTATAATGCAGTCTTTCATTGCATTTTTCATCAGCAAAAAAAAAAAATACATGCAATCTTTGTCATGATTCCTTTTAAAGTTTGTGTGGTCTATTCTGCATACCATGGTTTCTGTATTTTTTTCTGTATCATTTCTTTCACATTGCATTTTTAGCTGTCAATCTCTATTTCCTTCATTTTATAGTGTTGTATTATTGTTTTAAAATGCCACACAGTGTTTTGAATTCAGTTTGCATAATATAGTAATAATTGCAAGCTGATAATATACTGGAGGATGCTGGTGTATTATCTTAATGCCCAGTAAAAGGGAAGCTTGTTTGCTTTTTTTCTTGCTACTATTTCATTAAGCAATTACTGCTTGAAACACAAGAACTGGATTGAGAGATACCATGAAATGTAACTTTTTTTCCAGCACTAAGCACAGAGCTGAACTTTTCATGATGTTGTAAATTATAGGTGACACTGACAAATCAGTATAATTTCAGTTTTGTTGGTGTAATAATGAAGTTAGACACAATTTTGCACTGATTACACCAAGTAAATTCTGTTGCTGGGTTGCACACATAAGGCATTGTTTTGTTGTCTTATTTTTGCAAAAGTGCTAACTATGAACCTGTTCAATTATTCGAATTTCTCTGCTTCTTATCTTTGTTACTGTCAGATCAAAAGTAGGATGTATGTGAACAATTTGCAGGATTTATTCATTCAGCCATAGCCTTGCATAATTTGCTACTGCATCATTACCTGTTAAATCTGAATAACTATTAATAAGATTATTCTGCCCACATGCACAAGTGTGTGTGTGTGTGTGTGTGTGTGTGTGTGTGTGTGTGTGTGTGTGTGTGTGTGTGTGTGTGTGTGTGTGTTTGTGTACAATCACACGTGTGCAGTAAAAGCTCCTGTCTGTCCACAAATGTGTTAAATCTGCTGGGCATTGTTTGTACTCGTACCATGTTGTTAAGGCCTGCAACTCCTTATCTCTATCCATCAGGTCCCTATCCTCCCTCTGATCCTTCAAAACCATTCAGAAAGACTTCCTAGACAAAAGCTGGCTCTGTTTTTGCTCAACACCTGGATAAACTTTATTCCTAAATGTGGACAAATACCTATTCGTACTTTACATCTCCTAACTCTCCCTTCTTCACTCACTTCCTTACTTCTGCCAATTTCTCTTCCCTGGCTTTCTCTCTAAATATACAATAAACTTGCTTTTCTATCACTTTTTATTGCAATTCCTGTTTGTATTATACTAATTTACGTTTAATTTCTCTATAAACTGCCTAAAATTTCTCTAACTATAAAATTATTGTCATATAATTTGTATCTATTCTTAACCAATGTTTTCACATTTCTAATTTAGTGTAATTATTTAAATTGCAGTTGCTTTTTGTATTATTTTTAAAGACTGTAAAATTATCTTTCTTAAAATATTTTGTAATACTTTGGAGCTTCTCTCCCCAGGCCTCTGCTAAAATGAACTCCTACCCAGTTGGGCTTTCCCAGTAATCAAATGTCAATAAATAAATAACATTTGGTATTTTGTGGACCTTGTACTATTTTATAATTTTGTGGACCCTTTCTCCCTGAGTCTGCATTGAAAAGAGGATTTGGTCCAGTTGTGCTTTCCCTGTATGGTCTGATATATATATATATATATATATATATATATATATATATATATATATATATATATATATATATATATATATATATATCATTTTAACCTGTAGCCACTATGGGGCATTGATGGGGCCTTTGAACTGTTCACCCCTTTCATTTGTCTCATTCACCCACATGTACATTCTGCCTATTTATTTATTTATGTATATTTGCTGACCTGGAAGTCTGACTGGGAGATATACCCTTTTTCAGTGGAGGCCCAGGGAGAAAAGCTCCAATATTCACATACATATGCAATATACAGTATATTTTTCATTTTTGTATTGTATAAAATATTTTCATCTTGGTTGCACATATATTTTTGCATAAGTAATTGGGTATAACAGATGACTAATGCTAACCTTGTAGCTATAGGATAAGGAGAAAATTAGAGAGAACGTGTGCTTTTGTATAAGTTGTAGCAGACAAAACAGAAAGAAAAACAAATTGAGACAAAGACTGATATTTGTTCTGAAATTAGTAAGTAGTTGTATGATGAGGGCAAACAAGGATTAAGTAGAAGTAGGTAATTAAGAAATATAATCAGTTAAATATTTACAGTATTAGAAGGAAAAGAGAAATAATCACCATATGGGAATCTAGTACAGAGCAACTTTTATTTTGTCAGAGGTATTGCAGCTTTTATTTTCTTCAAGACTGGAAATTATCCAGATTTAGAGCAAGAGCAGAAGAAAGTGACTTGCAGATGTTGTTTTGGTGGACTTTTAAAGCATTTGTTGTTTTCTGTAAGCTCCAATGGGATATAGTTCCACAATTTTGAGACAGAGTGAGTTTCTGGCCTAGTTTATGAGTTAGTTACAGCTAAGAGAGATTTGTTATTGGAATATAGTGTTCCATTGTTGCTGTAGGGTAGTAATATGCTTTTTACAGAGTGGTAAAACTCTGGCTTGTAGATAAGTTTGTGGGCAGTGGTGAGTTGAATGTAGGTTAGCTGATTTGGCAGTTCTAACAAATTTAGGTCCTTTAGGCCTGTACATTGGTTGGTTTTATGAGATGCATATGTGGCGAATATTGCTATTTTATTATAGCATGCATCACGTTTGGACATGAAGGTGTTATTGGATTTAATGAACATAGGTGATACATACAATAGAGATGGGAGTAGGTTAGTTGCTGCTATGGATTTTCTTGTGGACATTGTAAGATATTGATTATGGAGGGAGTCTTGTTTTTTGATACTTTAGAGAATATGTTGGTCGTATTTAAGTTTGTCATCTAAGAGTACTCTAAGTAATTTGGCTTCTGTCACTGTTTCAATTTTTGTATTGTCAGATGCCATAATATTGAAATTGTTTTTCCTTATTAAATATTGGTAAAAAGAACATTAGTTTAGTCTTTTTTGCATTTAGGAGTCGGTCTGCAGTGGCTAGTCAGGACTCTAGAGATGAAAAGGACTCTTATGTGATTTCCTGGAATATTTGTAGTGTTGGGGCAGAGCAGATAAAGGGTTGCATCATCCTCATACTGAACTATATTTGCTTTTTATTTGTAGCAGTATAGCATTTGTTTACAACTATATTCAATAGAAGGGGGTCCTGTATTGATCCCCAAGGGACCCAAACTGTGGCTGGAAGAAAATATAAGAGTTCTTGTTTCCATTTTACTGATTATTGTCTATTTATGAAATACCTATGAAACCAGGTGGGAGATGATTTATTTAAACCTTGGGAAGGAGAGTTCATTGACATGTTTTTGATGGGAAACTCTGTCACAGGCCTTTACTAGAAGACTGGTAATACTAGGTTGCCATTATTTTTATTGTGGTTGATAGCACTTGTAAAGCTAATAATGGCAATAATTATGCTATGGCTGGGGCAGAAGCTATGTTGGGCTATGGAGAGAACATTATTTTGGGTAAAATATTTAAGGAGCTGGAAGTGGATACATTTTTATAATACTTTTGATGATGGTGGTAGTATACCTATATGTCTATAGTTGGAAAGGTCAGTTGAATTTCCACCTCTGTGGAGTGGAATTATGAAAGATTTCTTCCAGATGGCTGGGGTATGACTTTCTGTGACAGATCTGTTAATTAGTATGGAAAAAAGGGAAGGCTAGAGCTTCAGAGGTGAGTTTTAGGTACTCTGTGGTAGGCTATTTGCTTCTAAGATTGTTGGTTTGAGTTTTTGTCATTTTTTTTTATAGTGCTGGGTGGGAATGGTTGGGAAAGAGAAGGATATAGGATTGTTACTAGATGAGGTTGGGGTAGTGAGAATGGTGGGAGAGCTTTGTTTAATAACAGAGAGTACTAAATTTATAAACTGGGAATTGAACTGGGTGGCTATAGAGTTTGGGTTGTCATTGGTTGCTGGTGTGGGAGTAGTTGTTTGGACAGAGTGTAGTAGTTTGTTTATAGAGAACCAAAATAGCTTGGGGTTGTTGTGGTGTGTTAACTAAAGGTTGGTGAAGTAGGAGTTTTTATTACATTTTTTGCAAGACATTTTAAGTATCTAAAGTGTTGGTAGTTGTATTGGGTTTTGTTTTCGGACCATACTTTCCATGCTTTGTCTCTTTGAAGAAGAATCTTCCTGGTGTCGTTTGTTAAACAGGCTGCAGGGTTTGACCTGACTCTTAGTTATGAGTGATGTGTGGCTATTGAGTATGTTTAGGAAAGCATTAATGAAATGGGTAACAACATCATCTAGTGGCATATTCTTTAGGCAGTTCCAGTTGCAGAGCTTGATTGTGGAGATGAAGTCACTTTAAATCAAGTATTGTATATTTCGTACCTGTGTGTAGGTTACCTGTTTGTATATGTTGGGATGGTTTCTCACAGTAAACTGGTAAATGGTTATTGATACTGTCAGCGAGGCAGCAAGAGGAATTTGTTTGGTTTGCTTGCAAGAATCCAGTCTAAGATGGATTCCTTGTTTGTGTGTTTATGTATCCTGGTTGTGTCTTTTATTTGTGAGAAACCGACTAGATTCATTGATGGAGTGTTTGTATCTTTAGGGTCCCAGTTTATGTGAAGGTCAGCCATTATAATGGTTTCATGAGGAATATTGTTATACAGCCAGTGCAGAAGTTGTTCTGCTGTTTTAATATTTTGCCCTGGTGGGAGGTAAAGCCTGGTGATGCAGATGGCTTTTCTGCTAAGTGTAAGATGTGCTATGGGGTATTCTACATTGTTAAATGTGGGTAAAGGGATTGGGTAAAGGCTTAGAGTTTTTGTATGAAACTGCTGCTCCACTGCTGGCACAGTAACACAGCAACTAGTGTTGTTGCCTCACAGCAAGTGTTTCCCTGGTTCAATTTTCACCTGGAGTGCCTTCTGTGTGGAGTCTGCATGTCGTCCCTTTGTTTACATGGATTTTCTCTGGGTGCTCTAGTCTCCTTCCATATTTCAAAGACATGCAGTTGGTGAACTGAGCAATCTAAATTGGCCATAGGAGTGAGTGTGCATGTGAGTGTGTAGTATTGAAGAACTACTGTGGCAGGGCTAGCAACCTGGTGGTGTAAACCTTGGCTCTAGATGATTGTCACTGCTAAAGTGACACCCCAACCCCATGTGCAAAAATGGGAAAAAGGGCTGTGGACGGATGGGTGGCTGTATGTATGTATGTATGTATGGATGGATGGATGGATGAATGGATGGACGGATGCCACTCCTCCATCTTGTTGGTTTGTTCTCCCATGTCTGAAAATCTTTTAACCTGGAGGTAGTATTTTACTGCCTTTTTCTGTTACTGTGACAACAGCTATATCAAGGCTATAAAATGTTAGGCATGCTTGGAATTTTTGGAGTTTATCACTGTGATGTCCCTCCTCTGGGCTAGTGGTTAAGGAGTCTCCATCCTCACCATGGACACTAGTGAGGAATGTTCACTTGGAACAAAATTGGATACACACAGTGTTTCCAGATGCAGCTCTCTGCACTAAGCACAGTTTCCCTTAAGAGCACACATGGAACACACTCAGTCCTGGTGCTGGGCTTCTCTCTCTCTCTCTAGGCCCCAAATAAGACCCCCCACTGACATAGCTGTAGGGTTGAGTCCTAAGCCAAGTGTTTCAAGCCATCCACCACCCTGTCTGTAAAACCAATGCTCTGTGTCCCTGCTTCAGGTAGCTGACAAACACACTCTTTGAGATTTAATTTTCACACACACACACACACACACACACACACACACACACACACACACACACACACACACACACCTGGGAAAGGCTGGCACAGATATGCTAGCTATGGCCCATCTGCCCCGACTATAAACTAAGTATTGCCACCAGAACATTCCAAAGCAAGTTACTCTAAGACTCTAACAAGGTTACCCAATTATACTGAGTAAAATTAATACTAATAAAAATGGTAGTGTTCGACTAATGCACCAAGGCTTTCAGGAGTGGCCACAACATCACCAAATAAATATAAGTACTCTCAAAGGTTAAAATATTCTCTAAAATACTAGGCATAATGAAAAGTTTAAATATATTTAGTAGGAAATAATAAAAGAACATAAACATACTAAATATCTATTTACAATAAACACCAGAGTTTCAAACAAAGGAAATATTAAAAATAACACAGATGGATAGATTCACACTGTTACAGAAAAACAGTACTTAACTAATCTCATTATATTTTCCTGACTGATCTAAATAATTATTATTCTCTAGTTATTTACTAAAACAAGGCAAGATGAAGGGGTGAGTGGTCTTGTCAGTTCCAAAAACAGACTGCCCTGAAACTTCTGTCTCATCTAGTATTAAAACATCATTTCAGTGCTTAATTACAGGATGATATCACATACATCTGGTCATCTAGCTCTGCTTCCACACTACAACATTTTCTATTTAGCATCTGCAAGCTGTAAAGCCATTTCAAAACTTCCATCCTTCCAGGGTAGAAATCAGTTCACCCCTAAGGACAATAGTGTAGGATTCCTAGTCATGGTTTTCACAGACATCTCTGGGTGCAGTCAGAAATGTAAAATACAATCTTTATGGCCTAAACCAGGTACTTTTAATTTCAGACTATTTTTCAAAGTTAGCTGGACTGAGTTTAACCTCTTCTCTTCCAGTAGCCTATGTTACACTATATTAATTTCAACAGTTATAATACAGTCTGACATACAAATGTATTTATTTTCTGTCCAGCAGGACACACTGTTGATATATTTTTAACACAAGCAGCTTTACAAATACATTTTCAACACAAGCATCTGTACAAAACAGTTTGATATACAAATGGCATATAATTCTTTACATAACTCCAGCTAGCTATGCTGGCATATGTTGCACATCCACTGCCCTACTTCTTCTGGCATAGCTGGCGATACCTCACATGATCAGAATCACAAATACTGAGATTAATATTAAGTAGTATTATGTCAGATTTGTTTGTACCTAGAGGTGTTGAAGTTGGGGGGAGGGATACTGATGCAGTTTGTGACATAGTAATAGGGCCTGGGTTTGGATGGACATCTCCATTGAGTTTCAGATGAGCAGCTGAGTGATAGAAATGGAAATACCATTTAGATTTGGATTTGATTTTATGAGGTGGTGTAGTGCTTTTAGGTTTATTTTTTACATAGCTGTAGATAAAGAGACTGGAGAGATTTGGTAGCTGTATTTTTGATGAAATAGAAAAGAAGGGTGCTGTTCTGAGTGGTGTATGGGGGTGTGGGTTAGTGGGTGATTTGCTCTTTGGAGAGATGCAAGTTTGATAGGCGTGTGTAAGTGTGGCAATGAATAAATAGAGATATTAGATGTAGGTATATCATTATTGTGTGATATACTGTGTGTAGGGCTTGTTGGAGGTTTTTCTGAGATACAAGTGAGATGTAAATGCTTGAAGGGGGAAACTATCTAGAAGTCGTATTTTGTGTAGAGAACTAGAAGGTAATCAAAATCTAATGTTAAATATTTTTATTCTTTGGGATGTTTTTATCAGACTGGTTACAGGGTTGTTGCTTGCTATACTTCTACAGAGCTGCTAGTTTTAGGGAAAAATAGACTGAAATGCAGTATATGTATTAAGGATGACAAGAAAGAATAGTTGTAGGGGACAGCTGCTCAACTGAAGACAGGATAAGCTATCACAAAATGTAGCAGAAATGGTGCATTTAATGTACTGCTTAGCGGTAATGTAGGACCAGCTGGGTGTGGAAGAAAACAGGCTCTACTGGCATACCAGTATTTTATTCTGTATTAATGTTTACTCTGTTTTTAAACTTTTCCAAGAGGTGGAATAATTGGGATGGACAAATCTTGTCTCAGAGGTGGCTGGGAAAGATATTAGTCCCCTAGCAGTAATGGAAGATGGTTCTGTGTTGAACAGTTTAATTCCTGGGGGGGTGCTCTAGGTGCATGCTCTATGAGGTTGGATAGTGGATTATATGGTTTTAAGCAGGTAATACTGTTGTAATGGCTGGCATAAGGTGGAGGAATGTGTGGAAATGATTCTGATATGTATCTGTGTCTTTAAGCAGATTTGTGATGTCATTAAAAAGTGAGAGGAGAGTATCGGGATTAGTGGGATTAAATGAGCAGCTCTGGGGGGTGGCTGGGGAATTGGGGGTGGTAGCGAGTGAAGTGGATCAAAACTTCCTCTAATGTGGGAGACAGTCTTGACCTTCTCAAACCCAGTGATCTGCACACCCAGCTCAACGAAGGTAAACAAATCGCCTGAGGCATAGTTTTGTTATGGCTGTTAAAAGACAGAAATGAAAAGTGAAGGTACATCACTGTAAACTAGTAATAAGGCAAATCCCACAGAATGGGGAAGAGTACAATTGCACTGAAATATCACTGGGTACTCAAGGATGATTAACCATGAAAGCAGACTACATAGAGGGAGATTGCAACAGAAAAAAAAACAGTTAAGCAATTTATGCCCTTTGTACATGCAGTCTTGGCTGTGACAATGTTCTTAATACTCAGCTGCTGTGAAATAGGATACAAAAACAGCTGCTAAAATTACCTTAAGTATTTAGAGCAGTAAAGAGGCAGAGAAGGGTAAATTGCAGCTGTCTTGGAATGCTGATATGTAACTTTTCCCTTCACTGATGGGGGCATGTCAGACTATACAGCAGCTTTTCCCCTGTGGAAGCTTTAACAGACCTGCTTATTAAAGGTACTCCTGTGTATCTGATGATGGTTATAATGTGGGGAGGGTTATGTATTAACTGATGCGACATTTTACTACTTTTTCTTCTTTACCGGAACCCCAGAATGTCAGAACAATGAAGATTTGTGCCAGAAATATACATGTTTCTGTGCTGTCCCAGTAACACATGCCATAAGCCAAAATGTTCATGCTTTTAGCCACTGTGTCATAATATAAACCCAGTAATGCCAGTGAGAAGCACTATACAGTTTGCAAATGGAGCACTGATGTTAAAGTAGACAGAAGAGAATGACTGTCTAATGTAGAATGGGTTTTTGAGGCACTAAAGGGGGGTAATGCATTTAATAAACATACTTAGCTGTTGCTTAAAACAGTCATGTGCATAAAAAAGCCAGTGACTAATGTTTCTTATACTGTTTACTCAGCCCTTTTCCATTAATTAAATTGTTTACAATACAACAAACATCATCTGTTAGCTCTCCTGTCGGAAATGCAATTTGTCTAATGGCTAGGGAATGAATGGAATACAGAGGGTTACACGGGGTTATGTTACGTTACATTATGTTCTGTATTTTTTGATGGCTGTTGGACTTTTCTTCATGCTGACAGTTTGATTGAGGAGACTAGAAATCTAGAATCACTGCTTTTCATAAACTTTGCCTTTTAATGATGAAGTAAGTCCACTTACACAGTATTTTAATAGATATTAATGCTATAATGTCTTAATTGCTAATTATTCACTTGGCATGAAAACGTACTTTTTTCAAAACTAGCATTTTAATACCTTAATGACTCATATCATTATGAACATTTTAACTAATTCCACATGAAGCTTTCTAAATACGTCAGTATTATCTAAAATATGCTTTGAAAATTGGTATTTACTGTGATACAGTCCAACAACTGCTGAAGTGTATTTTTCCATGGAAAGGTTATATCCCTTCCATTATCCTTTTGTATATGAATTTTGGCCATTTTACAAATATAATGAAAATAATAGGATACTGAATGTATACTGTGACCTGTTAACACACACGTACACATATGCACACATATATATGGACATGCATTTAACCAATATGAACACACACACCCATGTACTTGAACATGCATGTGCATGGCTATATCTGTAATTTATGTGTGTATGTACACATGTAGCCTCTTGTTTTCAACAGTGGAACAATGTGAAAAACATTAAATTGTAAGATCTGTAGAAGAATGACTTACTCAGAAACAGTGTAGTAATGTAATGTGAATTCATCCCTGAGAGTCATAGAGGCACAGTGAGGATACACTGCTGCATATCAGGATAACGGCACCAATAAGAAGTTGCGTGATGCATATTTTATATGGAGCACTGTAAAACCAAGTGCTGCCAGGAAAGGTATTATCGAATATCAACAGTGAAGTCTGGGCAGGATAGTAAGTGCTCTGATGTTACATGTGATACATGTGCACTGATAATGGGAACCGACAGCATGAGCAACACATCACTGCACAAGAGCACACTAATAATGGGAACAGACATCATATGCAACATGTCACTGCACAAGCGCACACTGATAAAGGGAACCAACAGCATGTGCAACACATCCATGCACAAGAGCACACTGATAATGGGAACCAACAGCATGTGCAACACATCACTGCACAAGAGCACATTGATAAATGGAACAGACAGCATGTGCAACACATCACTGCACGAGCACATTGATAAATGGAACAGACAGCATGTGCAACACATCACTGCCAAAAGCACACTGATAATGGGAACCGACAGCATGAGCAACACATCACTGCACAAGAGCACACTAATAATTGGAACAGACATCATATGCAACACGTCACTGCACAAGCTCACACTGATAAAGGGAACCAACAGCATGTGCAACACATCCATGCACAAGAGCACATTGATAATTGGAACTGATAGCATGTGCAACACATCACTGCACGAGCACATTGATAATTGGAACTGACAGCATGTGCAACACATCACTGCACGAGCACATTGATAATTGGAACCGACAGCATGTGCAACACATCACTGCCAAAAGCTCACTGATAATGAGAACAGACAGCAAGAGCAAAAGCAAATTCTTAGCACACACCTGAAGTGAGGCAGGGATCATGACACATTGCATAAAATACCATAAAACTATCTGGTAAGGCAGAGAGAGGACAGAAATGCATTCAAAAGACATTTTCCTGTAACTGTGTAGCTAGTCTTGAATAATGAAGTTCAAAGGTAGATTATCAAGCTTATAAACTATTGACATTCAAGAAGATTGATTATACTAACCTCTTGTTTATATTGTCTGCTTACTTTAATGACATTGCAATTATTTTTAAGGAAATTAATGACTGACTTCTGATTGTAGGGAGATGCCTTTTTCATAATACTGGAAGGCACTGTATATTGTGTTTGTTACTTTTTTCAGTTTTATATTATATTTATTTTTAGTACTAAGTTCCCCAGTGTGGTAATACTTCTATAATTATGTGTTTAGACATAAATTTTCAAACAGTACTCTGTCAGACATTGAATTATTTACCAGAAAAAAAGATATCTGTAACTAACTTGTAAGAAACAAATTGTGATACTATTTCCTGAAGCCTTTGTGAGAAGTTTAGATTTTCCAGTCCTGTGAAGACAGCATTGGTGGTACAGGACCACATAGCTTGTACAAATGTAGTGCACCAATTCACAGCCACATATATAATGATAATGTATATTGGAGATGATCTTTTTAAGTTTTCCTGCTTAATGTCACTGAACTTACCACTCAAGGGTCTGTTTAAATCTAAATGAATTGCTCTTAAGTGATATATGAGTAACTGTGCCCAGATAATCATAGTTTTATTAAGAAAATGTGTGGGGGAAGCAATTCAGTCTCCATATTCAGGCAGAAACCCTTTAATTAACCTATCTCTAAATAAAAAACCTTGGGGTTAGAAAAATTCTAATGCCAATGCCAACCTTTTTAAATGAAATGGTCTTGTCAAACTGTGGATATAGTAAAAGCAACACTGGGAGGTAGTTGGATACCTTTTATTTCATACTGATTTATCAAGCAACATTAGGAGGTAGCTGGATACTTTTTATTTCGCACTGATTTATCTGTCCTTTCTCTGAATGAAACCTGATATTATGACATTACAGACTTATTCTTAATTTGCTTACGTCCTACCAACTATTCCCTTCCCACACTGTCTTAACATCCAATGATGTTGAGGATTTTTAGTGATGAAACTGAAGACCACATAAGTAGAACTTTGAGGGCTTAGAGAAGTCTCATATATGGGATGGTGAAGGCAAAGCTAGTGAGATAGTTTATGAATTAGTAAGCCAATACAGTGTGTCATACGCCATTGAAATGAGACTTAAATTAGCATGGATGCAGGGTGACAAATTATTGATTTACTTATGTGGTTTTGCAGATTTTACAATCTTGATGCATTTCAGGCTGAAGTAGGGGCTGTCTTTTCTTCTAACACTCATATAAGCATTGCCTGAGGCTTACCAGGCATCACGGGTAACAATCTAATGTTATATTCAAATTTACAAAAAAAAATGTTGGCAAATACAACTCGTGTGCAACAGCCATGTGTGGTTACAAAAGCTAACAGAATTCAATAAAAAGTGTATAAAAGGACTTAGGAGCAGGGAGAGAAAAGATAACATCATACACCTGGTATACTATGTGGTTATGTGCATAACTTATTATCACAAAGTGATGGCAAGAGATTTCACTACTGGAAATAATTTAGAAGTAAGCTACAACTGGGTTTGGGTATTACAGGATTTATCCATGGCTGGAGTGATTTGATAAAGAGGGTGAAGCCTGAGTGATGAAATAAAGCCAGCCATGGGTAAATCCATGATACCTACATCCAGGAGTGGGTTATTGCTATTATACAATGACATTATTTAAGAAAGAAATTGCTTCCCTTTCTTATATAATGTATTTATATAATGGCACTATAGTGTTCCTCTGCATTCTTTAGAGTTTACTGATGTACTTTGCATGCATATGGGATTTACAGTCCCAAGCTTGCAGAGTACATCAGTGCTTTTATAGGAGAAGTAACAGAGAAAAGTATCTCCATTGCTGTTTTTTTCCCCTGCCGTTATAACCACTTAATGCAAGAAACCTGGGCAAAGGCCAACGTAATGGAGGAAC